>NC_134692.1:73480423-73620423 GCF_050947455.1 Rhinoderma darwinii
TCAATAGGAAGTATCCACTGTGACACTATTTCTTTTCTGTTCGTTCGCTCTCCGTCCTATCTACAGGAGAATTAGTGCAGTGGGGAAAGTTTTGTTCAGGGAAGGGTTTAAATTCCCCCGAGTCCAGTCACAGTTACCAGTCGCCAGGGTCTGCCTGTTGTGTATCAAAAATTTGTGGATGGTTTTTGTGAAAAATCTGATGATGTTCTTCCCCTTTATAAAGAGTATGACTGTTCTATTGATCTTGTTCCTGGTTCCAAGATCCCCAAGGGGAGGATTTACTCCATGTCCGCTCCTCAGAACCGAGCTATGGAGCTTTATTAAAGAGAACCTGGAGAAAGGTTTTATTCGCCCTTCCAGGTCCCTGGCTGCTGCTGGGTTTTTCTTTCTGGCCCCCAAAGATGGTGATCTTCGTCCCTGGGACTTAATAAGATCACCATACGCAACCATCATCCTCTCCCTCTCATTTCTGAATTATTTGTTTAACTCAAAAGGGCAGTTATCTAAATAGATTTTAAGGGGGCCTATATTCTGGTTAGGATCTAGGAGGAGGATGAGTGAAAGACAGCTTTTAACACCCACACGGGGCGTTATAAATATCATGTGATTTTTTTTAGCTCTGTAATGCCCCAGCTGTTTTCCAGGATTTTATGAACGATGTGTTAAGAGAACATTGTAGTGATTTACTTAGAAGATATCTTGTTCTTTTCCTCATCTTTGGAGATACATCGTGTTCATGTCAAAAGGATTTTGCTAAAATTGAGACAGAATATTCTTATTGCGAAGATTGAAAAACATGAATTTGAAGTGGAAAGTGTATCTTTTTTGGGGTACGTAATTTACTCTCAGGGATTTTCCATGGATCCAGCAAAGGTGCAGGACATTCAGGATTGGGCTCTTCCTACTAATAATCGTATTGACCCGCAGAATAAAGTAAATTTGTCATTTACAGCCCACGGTAAGCACTGTATAAAAAAAAAAAAAGAATAAACAACATCAGAATTGCTGGTTCTTGGTCACCCCTCTTGCCAATAAATGCAATACAAAAGTGATAAAAAAAAAAAATCGCATGTACCCCAAAATGGTACCAATAAAACCCAAAAACTACAGATTGTCCTGCAAAAATGAAGCCCTCACACAGCTCCATTGGCAAAAAAAGAAAAAAGATCTGGCTCTCAGAATATGGCAACGCAAAATGTGCAGGGCGTTCCAAAAGCGTATAAGATTGAGAACTATTTATCAGTGCAACACTGGCCACACATCTATGATTTATTATTTATTTACCACATTATTATACCACCTTATTATGCCCTGTTGTACTCCGCACAGCTTACATATACCCCCAAATTCTAAACTGAAATACCAGTAAAACCCCCAAACAGAACTACTACCACGCAAAATCCATGCTCCAAAAGCCAAATGGCGCTCCCTCCATTCTGAGCCCTACAGTGTGCCCAAACTGCAGTTTACATACACATATATTGCATTCCCATACCCAGGAGAAGCCGCTTAACAGTTTATGAGATATTTGTCTTCAATGGCACTAACATATTGTGCACGAAAATGGCCTATCAGTGGAAATTTGCAATTTTCACTTTGCACCATCCGTTGCGCATTAATTTATAATGAAAAAACACCTGTGTGGTCAAAGTGTTCATTACACCCCTTAAAATTCCCTGAGGGGTGTAGTTTCCAAAATAGTGGTCACAATTAGGGGTTTGTATTACTATTTGAACTCAGAGCGCTGCAATTGTGGGCCAATGCTGTGAAAATCAACAAAATAGGCCTCAAATGCGCATGGTGCTCTTCACTTCTGAGCCATGTCATACGTCCGGGCAAATGATAAATGCTTTGAGGGGTGTAGTTCCCAAAAGGGTTCACATCTTGGGGGCTTCCACTATACTCTGGTACCTCAGGCGTTTTGCAAATGCGACATGGTGCCCAAAAAACAATCCAGCAAAATCTGCATGCCAAATAGCGCTCCTGCATTTCCGGAGATCTGCCGTGTGTCCAAACAGTAATTTATGACCACATCTGGGGTATTGCTGTACTCAGGAGAAATCGCTTCACAAATGTTGGGGGGCTTTTTCTTCAATTTCATGGTCTAATTCCTATAAATTCTGCAAACAACCTGTGGGGTCTAAATGCTCACTATACCCCTAGAGAGATTTTTTGAGGGGTGTAGTTTCCCAAATGGGGTCACTTTTGGTGAGTTTCTACTTTTTTGGCCCCTCAGGGGTTTTGCAAATGGAACATGGCAGTTTATTTCCACATATGGGGTATTGCCGTAATCGGGAGAAATTACACTTCAAATGTTGCGGTGTTTTTGCTCTTTTATGCCTTGTAAAAATAGAAAATTTTGACGTTTTATTTGAAAAATGTACATTTTCATGGCCTAATTCCACTAAATTCAACAAAAAAAAACAAACTGTGGTCAAAATTCTCACTATACCCCTTGATAAATTCCTTGTAGGGTGTAGTTTGCCAAATGGTGTCTTTTTGGGGGTGTTTCCACTCTTTTGGCACCACAAGACTTCTTCAAACCAGACATGGTGCCTAAAATATATTCTAATAATAAGGAGGCCCCAAAATCCACTAGGTACTTCTTTGCTTCTGAGGCTGGTGCTTCAGTCCATTAGTACACTAGGGCCACATGTGGGATATTTATAAAAGCTGCAAAATCTGGACAATAAATATTAAGTTGCGTTTCTCTGGTAAATCCTTGTGTTAAAGAAAAAAAAAGGATTAAAACTGATTTTCTTTAAAAAAAAAATGAAAGTTGTACATTTCACCTCCACTTTGCTTTAATTCCCGTGAAACGCCTAAAGGGTTAAGAAACTTTCTAAACACTGTTTTGAATACATTGAGGGTTGCAGTTTTTAAAATGGGGCGATTTATAGGGGGTTTCTCATATATGGGTCCTCAAAACCACTTCAGAACTGAACGGGTCGCTAAAAAAAGGCTTTTGAAATTTTCTTGAAAATGTCAGAAATTTCTGCTAAAGTTCTAAGCCTTGTAACGTCCTAGAAAAAGAAAAGGATGTTCAAAAAATGATGCCAACATAAAGTAGACATATAGGAAATTTTAACTAGTAACTGTTTGGTATTACTATCTGTCTTACAAGCTACAATGCTACTTTTTGCAAATTTTCTAACAATTTTGGTGTTTTTCACAAATAAACACAATGTATCGATCAAACTTTAACACTTATTTAAAGTACAATGTGTCACAAGAAAACAATCCCAGAATCCCTTGATAAATAAAAGCATTCCAAAGTTATTACCACTTAAAGTGCCACATATCAGATTAAAAAAAATTCCATAAGGCCAAAACAGGCTCAGTCATAAAAGGGGTTATCCGGGGACCACAATTTAAAAAAAATTAGCTTTGCATTCATATTTTTATGTAAAAAGAAGTCACTTACTAATATACTTTAATGTAAAATTCGGTACTAAATTGTGCAGTTCAAACCCGGTGTATTGTTCCCGGATGTGCTGGAGCTTTTCTAATATTGATGACGCGCCGACACGGCCCAACGTGACTGAGGGCTTGCTTCCTGTGCTGTACGTGTTGGCGTGTTATCAATGGCATGACCGCAAGGGGTGGTCACATTGCCTATTGCTGGAGTCCCCGAGTAGAGCTACTACAGCTAGTGCTGTGCTCGGGACTCAAGCACTGCTCCCGAAATTTGTTCAGTGACTTCAGGGGTTTCCTATAGCTGGATTCTCCGAGCAGAGCATCAGCTGATGCTCTGCCTGGTGACTCCAGCATTGCTGCTAACGTCACTGTCCATATATGGACAGTGAGGTCGGCAGCAGTACTGGAGTCCCCAGGCAGAGCATCAGCTCGGGGACTCCAGTACTGCTGCCGATGTCACTGTCCATATATGGACAGTGACTTCTGGGATTTCCTATCGCTGGAGTCCCCGAGCAGAGCATCAGCTAATGCTCTGCCTGGGGACTCCTGTACTGCTGCCAATGTCACTGTCCATATATGGACAGTGAAGTGACAGTAACGTCGGCAGCAGTAAGTGAGTCGCCAGGCAGAGCATTAGGTGATGCTCTGCTCGGGGACTCCAGCGATAGGAAACCGCTGAAGTCATTGTCCACATATGGACAGGGACGTCGGCAGTAGTAGCGGAGTCCCCGAGCAGAGCATCAGCTGATGTTCTGCCTGGGGACTCCAGTACTGCTGCCGACGTCATTGTCCATATATGGACAGTGACAGTGACGTTGGCAGCAATGCTGAAGTCCCCAGGCAAAGAATCAGCTGATGCTCCGCTTGGGAACTCCAGCTATAGGAAACCCCTGAAGTCACTGACCAAATGTCGGGTGCAGTGATGCTCTGCTCGAGGACTCCAGCAATAGGCAATGTGACAGCCCCTTGCGGTCATGCTATTGATAACACGCTGACACAAACAGCACAGGAAGCAAGCACTCAGTCACGTGGAGCCGTATCGGCATGTCATCAATATTAGAAAACCTCCAGGACTTCCGGGAACAATTCACCAAGTTTGAACGGCACCATTTAGTACCGAATTTTTAATTAAAGTATATTAGTAAGTGACTTCTTTTTACATGAAAATATAAATGCAAAGCTAATTTTTGGTCCCCGGATAACCCCTTTAAGGGGTTAAAAGATATTGTAACCATTGCAAGATACATACAATTGTGACTAAATAATATACCGTAAATACTAGGGATGGAAACTTTAGGTCATTTTATCTATATTGTATAGGTTTCTCTGTAAATGTATCTTTGCTGTCTGGTTTTTGCTGTAGTTTTATTTCCAATCCTTTCATTTTATTTAGTATAGTGATAGTGTTTTAAATTAGCAACAGCTACAAAGGTCATTTTCTTTAGATATTTGAAGTTTTTTCTCATTGTTCCATAGTGGCCTGTGCTGCTGAATATTAACCTCTTAAAGGGAACCGGTCATCAGTTTTGAGGCAATATAGGGAAGGCCATTTTAAACTAGGGCTACGCAATGAATTGAAAAATAATCTAAATCGAAATTCAACGCAATTAATCGACGTCATCTTGCAAATTTCAGTTTTATCAATTATGTTCTCCCGGTTTAAACTGTCTGCATCTTCAAGACGCAGATACAGTTGAATCCAATGGTAGAGCAGGGGACCTGCAAGGTCTCTGCTCTACCATTCACTATGTATCTCCGGACGCGAGGCAGCGACGTCATCGTGCCGGTCTGTGCCATGCCGCACAGACTAGACGGATCTCCTTCACTAGTTGTTGGAATGAGTTAGGTGAGTATGTATACTGTGTGGAAGGCAACTATAGGGTCATTATGATGTGTGGAGGCAGCTATAGGGCATTATACTGTGTGGGGGTAGCATCAGGGGGTATAGTATATTCAGTAGTATACAGCACGCTCACTGAATAAATATTAATTCAATGGCGTAACATGCAAATAGGGGGAGTGATATGCAAAAAGGGGTGTGGCCTAAATAAACATTCATTAATCGTTATCGTGGTCACATGTTCAATTAATCTTAATTTTGATTTAGGTTATAATTGCCCAGCCCTATTTTAAACATACCTTTTTTTCTCTATCATGCAAATTGCATGACCGCAAAACCGATATTTGATCCAGCGCGGCAGTCGCAAGTGTCACTCTCCGCTCTGAGTGACCGCTCTAGCGGTCATTCGGAGCAGAGGGGTGGGGCTTGCAGCGTGCAGTGCAGGAGCACTTGTCCATCAAGTCCCACCTGATACAGATTTTGGTGTGTTTGTTTTTATAAACTTGTCAGATGCAATTATGAGACGGAAACACAAGATAAATGGACATGCTGCTGATATTAAAATACGCACCGCTGGTCAAATTACATGCGGAAACATTCTGCAATGTGTAGATGAGATTACTTGGAATCTCATTTACCTTGCTGGCACTGTGTTATGCTGAGGATTTGCCGAAGGGAAATCCGAATTGCAAAATCCACATGTAATACGCATTGTGTGCATTTCACCATAGTAGTCAGGATCACTGTATTCCCGAATTCATATTTTTCCTTTGTTACTTGCAAATAATTAAAAAAAACAACAATGCCTTGCATTGCATGCTACAGAAAACATTGTGAGGCTGCCCGGGGAAGACCTGGTGGAACGTATTGATACAAAATTCCAGCAACTCCAGAACAACTTCTTCTTGCCACCAGTACCACTCTGAGGAGTCTATTTCTAGGCATATAAGAGAGTTGGTAGGGAACCAACCACTTTATGCTAAAAGTGAAAGCATTAGTGCAGTCTCATCTAGAATAAGCAGTTCAGTTCTGGGCTCCAGTTCATAGAAAGGATGCCCTGGAGTTGGAAAAAATACAAAGAAGAGCAACTAAGCTAATAAGGGGCATGGAGAATCAAAGTTATGAGGAAAGATTAAAAGAATTAAACCTATTTAGCCTTGAAAAGAGACGACTAAGGGGGTACATTATTAATTTGTATAAATTTATGAATGGCACATACAAAAAATATGGTGAAATCCTGTTCCATTTAAAACCCCCACAAAAAACAGGGGGGCACTCCTTTTGTCCATGTTTTGTATTTTGTGTCAGTATACACTGCACAGTATGATATTCATTTTTGTCTTTCAGTTTGCCTTGTAATAATCTGCAGATTACTTAGTTATTTCTTGGCAGTAAAACAGTTCATGCAAGTAACATTTAGTGATCACGTGCTTAGTACAAGGGAATTCACTCTTTTCGGTATTTATCAAGGTCAGAGGGAGGGATTCTCCCTTTGCAGATTACACTCCTAGTTATGCTCTTTGTTCTATGTGTCTTATAAATATACGCTGTATATGATAATAAATTGGAGCCTTTCCTTTTGAGAATTTGGTCTCAGCGTGATGGACTTACCGAGCTCGTATATACCTTCTTCTAAGTTGGAACCCACAAAAATCAAGGCGTAGTGGTACCGTTGCGACCACAGAAATTGGTGCCCAAACAGGGACCGGCAGCTACACTTTGGTGCACCCCTGACTCTCCAAACGCCATACAGTGGCTAGCCAGGAACGTGCAGACCATCGCTGCAGCATAAGGTAAGAAGCCTTTATTCTTACAACTTTGCTCTGCACCTTCTCTGTCCTACACTGTGAGTTCGGGTACAAGCGGGAGACATAAGGTAAGAGGGACTTAAATGCTTGCCGGTCCATGAATCCTTGTTCCCTCAGGAAAAGTGCCTGATTTCTGTAACGGTTGTGTGAATGTGTTTTAGGTAAAGAATGAGTTTTGATCATGCCTCACTCATGCTAGGATTGTTGTTTTTAATTGCTATTTTTTGGAGTTTTGTTATTATATTGGATTAGTCTGGGTGTGGTTGAGTGTCACAGACCCCAATCCGCATTTTGAGGGTATGTTCACACGGCAGCGTCCGATACGGCTGAAATTACGGAGCTATTTTCAGGAGAAAACAGCTCCGGAATTTCAGACGTAATGGCAAGTGCAGGCGCTTTTCGCTGCGTCCATTACGGACGTAATTGGAGCTGTTTTTCCATGGTGTCAATGGAAAACTGCTCCAATTACGTCTCAAGAAGTGACAGGCACTTCTTTGACGCGGGCGTCTTTTGACAGCGGCGCGTAAAAAAAATGACCGTCGGCACAGAACATCGTAAAGCCCATTCAAATGAATGGGCAGATGTTTGCAGACGCTTTGGAGCCGTATTTTCGGACGTAATTCGAGGCTAAAACGCCCAAATTACGTCCATAAATAGTGTGTGTGAACCCAGCCTAAAGCTCTGGCCAGAGAAGTGTGTGGGTGACTGTAGAAAATAGATAGTAAGTGATTATCTATCAGTCTGCCCTCTCCCAGTAGACAAGGTGATGCTGGGACACGTAGCGTGACCAAGATGGGGAATTTAGTGACACGGACACCCCAGAAGAAAAAAACCTGGAGTTTCTCCGGTGGATATAGTAAAACAAAGAGAAGGGAGAGATGCAGTAAAAAAACTGAGGAGCTTTATGAAAGGGGTAGGTATGCCACAAGGAGGGAAACTAGACCCTGATGAATGGGGTGAGGTATGTAGAACCCATAGAGGATGGTTGAAAGATAAACCATCTTTCTTCTGTCTGGCTTTCTTCTTTCGTTCTTCTGTCTGGCTTTCCCTCAGCTCCTTGCTTGGCAAGTCTATTTGTTCAGCATATTTTGTGTTTGCACGGATTGCCCCTCCATATCGTGTCTGATCAGGGCGTGCAAATCACATCCAAGTTCTGGAGAGCCCTGTGTAAGATTGAGAGAATCAATCAAGTATTTGAAAGTTATGTCCGCCATTTAGTGTCGGCTCAACACGACAACTGGATACATCTCCTTCCATGGGCCAAATTCTTCTATAATAATCACATGAGTGAATCTACTGTGGCTTCTCCATTCTTCATCGTTCACAGCCAACATCTGCGTGTCCCTCCTCCTACATCTCCAGTTCCTGCAGTGAATGTTTCCTATGGGAGTTTTCTTCAGATCTGGCAGCAAACCAAGTTCGTGATCCTGCTGGCGGTGGGTCGTATGTAGAGATTTGCTAATAAGAAAGAAGGCTGGCAGCTCAATTTCTCACTGGGGTTAAGGTTTGGCTATCTTCAAAGAATATCCACTTGAAAATCCCCTCCTATAAATTTGCTCCCAGGTTCCTCGGTCTCTTTGAGTTCTTGCAACAGATCAACCCTGTGTCATATAAACTACATTTGCCTCCTACACTGAAAATTCCCAATTCCTTCCATGTCTCTTTCCTGAAGCCTGTGGTTCTCAACCGTTACAGCAAGTCTTCTGATTCCCCTACATCTCCTAGGAGTTCGGATGATGTATTTGAGGTCAAGGAAATTCTAGATCTCAAGAAGGGGGGAAAGGGGAACTTTTATCTTATCGACTGGAAAGGGTTTGGTCCTGGTAGCCTGGGGAGAACATCGATGCCCCTGCTCTCATTAAAAATGTTCTGCTATATTCTGGACCCAAGAAGAGGGGGCGTAAAGGGGGGGGGGGTGCTCTAGCAATGTTGTACTTCCAAGTATTTCCTGCAGATGTTCGGTATCCTGAGTCTAGTATCCAGCGTATTACACCCAGTATACCATATGCAGCACAGCCTGCTTCCAGCTACCCAGCTCAGCCTGCTTCCAGCTATCGGACACAGCCTGCTTCCAGCTATCGGACACAGCCTGCTTCAAGTAATCCAGCTCAGCCTGCTTCTAGCTATCTGATACAGCCTGCTTCCAGCTGACACAGCCTGCTTCCAGCAATCCGGCACAGTCTGCTTCCAGCAATCCGGCACAGTCTGCTTCCAGCAATCCGGCACAGTCTGCTTCCAGCAATCCGGCACAGTCTGCTTCAGCCTGAATCCAGTTACTTCATAGGTACCATCTTTCAGTGCCTGTTTAGCATCTGTTTGGCCAGCAGCTATGCCAATCTGGCTGTCTAACCTAGAGGGTTCGCTCTACCCACTGCTCGTGACACTGGTCTTAAGTTGTCAATAGGAAGTATCCACTGTGACACTATTTCTTTTCTGTTCGTTCGCTCTCCGTCCTATCTACAGGAGAATTAGTGCAGTGGGGAAAGTTTTGTTCAGGGAAGGGTTTAAATTCCCCCGAGTCCAGTCACAGTTACCAGTCGCCAGGGTCTGCCTGTTGTGTATCAAAAATTTGTGGATGGTTTTTGTGAAAAATCTGATGATGTTCTTCCCCTTTATAAAGAGTATGACTGTTCTATTGATCTTGTTCCTGGTTCCAAGATCCCCAAGGGGAGGATTTACTCCATGTCCGCTCCTCAGAACCGAGCTATGGAGCTTTATTAAAGAGAACCTGGAGAAAGGTTTTATTCGCCCTTCCAGGTCCCTGGCTGCTGCTGGGTTTTTCTTTCTGGCCCCCAAAGATGGTGATCTTCGTCCCTGGGACTTAATAAGATCACCATACGCAACCATCATCCTCTCCCTCTCATTTCTGAATTATTTGTTTAACTCAAAAGGGCAGTTATCTAAATAGATTTTAAGGGGGCCTATATTCTGGTTAGGATCTAGGAGGAGGATGAGTGAAAGACAGCTTTTAACACCCACACGGGGCGTTATAAATATCATGTGATTTTTTTTAGCTCTGTAATGCCCCAGCTGTTTTCCAGGATTTTATGAACGATGTGTTAAGAGAACATTGTAGTGATTTACTTAGAAGATATCTTGTTCTTTTCCTCATCTTTGGAGATACATCGTGTTCATGTCAAAAGGATTTTGCTAAAATTGAGACAGAATATTCTTATTGCGAAGATTGAAAAACATGAATTTGAAGTGGAAAGTGTATCTTTTTTGGGGTACGTAATTTACTCTCAGGGATTTTCCATGGATCCAGCAAAGGTGCAGGACATTCAGGATTGGGCTCTTCCTACTAATAATCGTATTGACCCGCAGAATAAAGTAAATTTGTCATTTACAGCCCACGGTAAGCACTGTATAAAAAAAAAAAAAAGAATAAACAACATCAGAATTGCTGGTTCTTGGTCACCCCTCTTGCCAATAAATGCAATACAAAAGTGATAAAAAAAAAAAATCGCATGTACCCCAAAATGGTACCAATAAAACCCAAAAACTACAGATTGTCCTGCAAAAATGAAGCCCTCACACAGCTCCATTGGCAAAAAAAGAAAAAAGATCTGGCTCTCAGAATATGGCAACGCAAAATGTGCAGGGCGTTCCAAAAGCGTATAAGATTGAGAACTATTTATCAGTGCAACACTGGCCACACATCTATGATTTATTATTTATTTACCACATTATTATACCACCTTATTATGCCCTGTTGTACTCCGCACAGCTTACATATACCCCCAAATTCTAAACTGAAATACCAGTAAAACCCCCAAACAGAACTACTACCACGCAAAATCCATGCTCCAAAAGCCAAA
The DNA here is from genome assembly GCF_050947455.1 of Rhinoderma darwinii. NCBI lineage: Eukaryota > Metazoa > Chordata > Amphibia > Anura > Rhinodermatidae > Rhinoderma > Rhinoderma darwinii. Next base: position 73,491,307 of record NC_134692.1, read on the forward strand.
TGGCGCTCCCTCCATTCTGAGCCCTACAGTGTGCCCAAACTGCAGTTTACATACACATATATTGCATTCCCATACCCAGGAGAAGCCGCTTAACAGTTTATGAGATATTTGTCTTCAATGGCACTAACATATTGTGCACGAAAATGGCCTATCAGTGGAAATTTGCAATTTTCACTTTGCACCATCCGTTGCGCATTAATTTATAATGAAAAAACACCTGTGTGGTCAAAGTGTTCATTACACCCCTTAAAATTCCCTGAGGGGTGTAGTTTCCAAAATAGTGGTCACAATTAGGGGTTTGTATTACTATTTGAACTCAGAGCGCTGCAATTGTGGGCCAATGCTGTGAAAATCAACAAAATAGGCCTCAAATGCGCATGGTGCTCTTCACTTCTGAGCCATGTCATACGTCCGGGCAAATGATAAATGCTTTGAGGGGTGTAGTTCCCAAAAGGGTTCACATCTTGGGGGCTTCCACTATACTCTGGTACCTCAGGCGTTTTGCAAATGCGACATGGTGCCCAAAAAACAATCCAGCAAAATCTGCATGCCAAATAGCGCTCCTGCATTTCCGGAGATCTGCCGTGTGTCCAAACAGTAATTTATGACCACATCTGGGGTATTGCTGTACTCAGGAGAAATCGCTTCACAAATGTTGGGGGGCTTTTTCTTCAATTTCATGGTCTAATTCCTATAAATTCTGCAAACAACCTGTGGGGTCTAAATGCTCACTATACCCCTAGAGAGATTTTTTGAGGGGTGTAGTTTCCCAAATGGGGTCACTTTTGGTGAGTTTCTACTTTTTTGGCCCCTCAGGGGTTTTGCAAATGGAACATGGCAGTTTATTTCCACATATGGGGTATTGCCGTAATCGGGAGAAATTACACTTCAAATGTTGCGGTGTTTTTGCTCTTTTATGCCTTGTAAAAATAGAAAATTTTGACGTTTTATTTGAAAAATGTACATTTTCATGGCCTAATTCCACTAAATTCAACAAAAAAAAACAAACTGTGGTCAAAATTCTCACTATACCCCTTGATAAATTCCTTGTAGGGTGTAGTTTGCCAAATGGTGTCTTTTTGGGGGTGTTTCCACTCTTTTGGCACCACAAGACTTCTTCAAACCAGACATGGTGCCTAAAATATATTCTAATAATAAGGAGGCCCCAAAATCCACTAGGTACTTCTTTGCTTCTGAGGCTGGTGCTTCAGTCCATTAGTACACTAGGGCCACATGTGGGATATTTATAAAAGCTGCAAAATCTGGACAATAAATATTAAGTTGCGTTTCTCTGGTAAATCCTTGTGTTAAAGAAAAAAAAAGGATTAAAACTGATTTTCTTTAAAAAAAAAATGAAAGTTGTACATTTCACCTCCACTTTGCTTTAATTCCCGTGAAACGCCTAAAGGGTTAAGAAACTTTCTAAACACTGTTTTGAATACATTGAGGGTTGCAGTTTTTAAAATGGGGCGATTTATAGGGGGTTTCTCATATATGGGTCCTCAAAACCACTTCAGAACTGAACGGGTCGCTAAAAAAAGGCTTTTGAAATTTTCTTGAAAATGTCAGAAATTTCTGCTAAAGTTCTAAGCCTTGTAACGTCCTAGAAAAAGAAAAGGATGTTCAAAAAATGATGCCAACATAAAGTAGACATATAGGAAATTTTAACTAGTAACTGTTTGGTATTACTATCTGTCTTACAAGCTACAATGCTACTTTTTGCAAATTTTCTAACAATTTTGGTGTTTTTCACAAATAAACACAATGTATCGATCAAACTTTAACACTTATTTAAAGTACAATGTGTCACAAGAAAACAATCCCAGAATCCCTTGATAAATAAAAGCATTCCAAAGTTATTACCACTTAAAGTGCCACATATCAGATTAAAAAAAATTCCATAAGGCCAAAACAGGCTCAGTCATAAAAGGGGTTATCCGGGGACCACAATTTAAAAAAAATTAGCTTTGCATTCATATTTTTATGTAAAAAGAAGTCACTTACTAATATACTTTAATGTAAAATTCGGTACTAAATTGTGCAGTTCAAACCCGGTGTATTGTTCCCGGATGTGCTGGAGCTTTTCTAATATTGATGACGCGCCGACACGGCCCAACGTGACTGAGGGCTTGCTTCCTGTGCTGTACGTGTTGGCGTGTTATCAATGGCATGACCGCAAGGGGTGGTCACATTGCCTATTGCTGGAGTCCCCGAGTAGAGCTACTACAGCTAGTGCTGTGCTCGGGACTCAAGCACTGCTCCCGAAATTTGTTCAGTGACTTCAGGGGTTTCCTATAGCTGGATTCTCCGAGCAGAGCATCAGCTGATGCTCTGCCTGGTGACTCCAGCATTGCTGCTAACGTCACTGTCCATATATGGACAGTGAGGTCGGCAGCAGTACTGGAGTCCCCAGGCAGAGCATCAGCTCGGGGACTCCAGTACTGCTGCCGATGTCACTGTCCATATATGGACAGTGACTTCTGGGATTTCCTATCGCTGGAGTCCCCGAGCAGAGCATCAGCTAATGCTCTGCCTGGGGACTCCTGTACTGCTGCCAATGTCACTGTCCATATATGGACAGTGAAGTGACAGTAACGTCGGCAGCAGTAAGTGAGTCGCCAGGCAGAGCATTAGGTGATGCTCTGCTCGGGGACTCCAGCGATAGGAAACCGCTGAAGTCATTGTCCACATATGGACAGGGACGTCGGCAGTAGTAGCGGAGTCCCCGAGCAGAGCATCAGCTGATGTTCTGCCTGGGGACTCCAGTACTGCTGCCGACGTCATTGTCCATATATGGACAGTGACAGTGACGTTGGCAGCAATGCTGAAGTCCCCAGGCAAAGAATCAGCTGATGCTCCGCTTGGGAACTCCAGCTATAGGAAACCCCTGAAGTCACTGACCAAATGTCGGGTGCAGTGATGCTCTGCTCGAGGACTCCAGCAATAGGCAATGTGACAGCCCCTTGCGGTCATGCTATTGATAACACGCTGACACAAACAGCACAGGAAGCAAGCACTCAGTCACGTGGAGCCGTATCGGCATGTCATCAATATTAGAAAACCTCCAGGACTTCCGGGAACAATTCACCAAGTTTGAACGGCACCATTTAGTACCGAATTTTTAATTAAAGTATATTAGTAAGTGACTTCTTTTTACATGAAAATATAAATGCAAAGCTAATTTTTGGTCCCCGGATAACCCCTTTAAGGGGTTAAAAGATATTGTAACCATTGCAAGATACATACAATTGTGACTAAATAATATACCGTAAATACTAGGGATGGAAACTTTAGGTCATTTTATCTATATTGTATAGGTTTCTCTGTAAATGTATCTTTGCTGTCTGGTTTTTGCTGTAGTTTTATTTCCAATCCTTTCATTTTATTTAGTATAGTGATAGTGTTTTAAATTAGCAACAGCTACAAAGGTCATTTTCTTTAGATATTTGAAGTTTTTTCTCATTGTTCCATAGTGGCCTGTGCTGCTGAATATTAACCTCTTAAAGGGAACCGGTCATCAGTTTTGAGGCAATATAGGGAAGGTCATTTTAAACTAGGGCTACGCAATGAATTGAAAAATAATCTAAATCGAAATTCAACGCAATTAATCGACGTCATCTTGCAAATTTCAGTTTTATCAATTATGTTCTCCCGGTTTAAACTGTCTGCATCTTCAAGACGCAGATACAGTTGAATCCAATGGTAGAGCAGGGGACCTGCAAGGTCTCTGCTCTACCATTCACTATGTATCTCCGGACGCGAGGCAGCGACGTCATCGTGCCGGTCTGTGCCATGCCGCACAGACTAGACGGATCTCCTTCACTAGTTGTTGGAATGAGTTAGGTGAGTATGTATACTGTGTGGAAGGCAACTATAGGGTCATTATGATGTGTGGAGGCAGCTATAGGGCATTATACTGTGTGGGGGTAGCATCAGGGGGTATAGTATATTCAGTAGTATACAGCACGCTCACTGAATAAATATTAATTCAATGGCGTAACATGCAAATAGGGGGAGTGATATGCAAAAAGGGGTGTGGCCTAAATAAACATTCATTAATCGTTATCGTGGTCACATGTTCAATTAATCTTAATTTTGATTTAGGTTATAATTGCCCAGCCCTATTTTAAACATACCTTTTTTTCTCTATCATGCAAATTGCATGACCGCAAAACCGATATTTGATCCAGCGCGGCAGTCGCAAGTGTCACTCTCCGCTCTGAGTGACCGCTCTAGCGGTCATTCGGAGCAGAGGGGTGGGGCTTGCAGCGTGCAGTGCAGGAGCACTTGTCCATCAAGTCCCACCTGATACAGATTTTGGTGTGTTTGTTTTTATAAACTTGTCAGATGCAATTATGAGACGGAAACACAAGATAAATGGACATGCTGCTGATATTAAAATACGCACCGCTGGTCAAATTACATGCGGAAACATTCTGCAATGTGTAGATGAGATTACTTGGAATCTCATTTACCTTGCTGGCACTGTGTTATGCTGAGGATTTGCCGAAGGGAAATCCGAATTGCAAAATCCACATGTAATACGCATTGTGTGCATTTCACCATAGTAGTCAGGATCACTGTATTCCCGAATTCATATTTTTCCTTTGTTACTTGCAAATAATTAAAAAAAACAACAATGCCTTGCATTGCATGCTACAGAAAACATTGTGAGGCTGCCCGGGGAAGACCTGGTGGAACGTATTGATACAAAATTCCAGCAACTCCAGAACAACTTCTTCTTGCCACCAGTACCACTCTGAGGAGTCTATTTCTAGGCATATAAGAGAGTTGGTAGGGAACCAACCACTTTATGCTAAAAGTGAAAGCATTAGTGCAGTCTCATCTAGAATAAGCAGTTCAGTTCTGGGCTCCAGTTCATAGAAAGGATGCCCTGGAGTTGGAAAAAATACAAAGAAGAGCAACTAAGCTAATAAGGGGCATGGAGAATCAAAGTTATGAGGAAAGATTAAAAGAATTAAACCTATTTAGCCTTGAAAAGAGACGACTAAGGGGGTACATTATTAATTTGTATAAATTTATGAATGGCACATACAAAAAATATGGTGAAATCCTGTTCCATTTAAAACCCCCACAAAAAACAGGGGGGCACTCCTTTTGTCCATGTTTTGTATTTTGTGTCAGTATACACTGCACAGTATGATATTCATTTTTGTCTTTCAGTTTGCCTTGTAATAATCTGCAGATTACTTAGTTATTTCTTGGCAGTAAAACAGTTCATGCAAGTAACATTTAGTGATCACGTGCTTAGTACAAGGGAATTCACTCTTTTCGGTATTTATCAAGGTCAGAGGGAGGGATTCTCCCTTTGCAGATTACACTCCTAGTTATGCTCTTTGTTCTATGTGTCTTATAAATATACGCTGTATATGATAATAAATTGGAGCCTTTCCTTTTGAGAATTTGGTCTCAGCGTGATGGACTTACCGAGCTCGTATATACCTTCTTCTAAGTTGGAACCCACAAAAATCAAGGCGTAGTGGTACCGTTGCGACCACAGAAATTGGTGCCCAAACAGGGACCGGCAGCTACACTTTGGTGCACCCCTGACTCTCCAAACGCCATACAGTGGCTAGCCAGGAACGTGCAGACCATCGCTGCAGCATAAGGTAAGAAGCCTTTATTCTTACAACTTTGCTCTGCACCTTCTCTGTCCTACACTGTGAGTTCGGGTACAAGCGGGAGACATAAGGTAAGAGGGACTTAAATGCTTGCCGGTCCATGAATCCTTGTTCCCTCAGGAAAAGTGCCTGATTTCTGTAACGGTTGTGTGAATGTGTTTTAGGTAAAGAATGAGTTTTGATCATGCCTCACTCATGCTAGGATTGTTGTTTTTAATTGCTATTTTTTGGAGTTTTGTTATTATATTGGATTAGTCTGGGTGTGGTTGAGTGTCACAGACCCCAATCCGCATTTTGAGGGTATGTTCACACGGCAGCGTCCGATACGGCTGAAATTACGGAGCTATTTTCAGGAGAAAACAGCTCCGGAATTTCAGACGTAATGGCAAGTGCAGGCGCTTTTCGCTGCGTCCATTACGGACGTAATTGGAGCTGTTTTTCCATGGTGTCAATGGAAAACTGCTCCAATTACGTCTCAAGAAGTGACAGGCACTTCTTTGACGCGGGCGTCTTTTGACAGCGGCGCGTAAAAAAAATGACCGTCGGCACAGAACATCGTAAAGCCCATTCAAATGAATGGGCAGATGTTTGCAGACGCTTTGGAGCCGTATTTTCGGACGTAATTCGAGGCTAAAACGCCCAAATTACGTCCATAAATAGTGTGTGTGAACCCAGCCTAAAGCTCTGGCCAGAGAAGTGTGTGGGTGACTGTAGAAAATAGATAGTAAGTGATTATCTATCAGTCTGCCCTCTCCCAGTAGACAAGGTGATGCTGGGACACGTAGCGTGACCAAGATGGGGAATTTAGTGACACGGACACCCCAGAAGAAAAAAACCTGGAGTTTCTCCGGTGGATATAGTAAAACAAAGAGAAGGGAGAGATGCAGTAAAAAAACTGAGGAGCTTTATGAAAGGGGTAGGTATGCCACAAGGAGGGAAACTAGACCCTGATGAATGGGGTGAGGTATGTAGAACCCATAGAGGATGGTTGAAAGATAAAAAGTGTACGGAGCAAGCGAAAGCCTGGGAAAAAGTGTCCAAGGAAGTACAAGAGGAGGGGCTAGGGAAACCGAATCTGGAGTAAAGTTCTATTATGAATGTTATTTTTCTGATTCAAAGCTCCAAATCCACTGCAAAGATAGAACATTAAATTATAAAAATCTGTCTGCCTACAGAAACTACTAGAGAGAGCTTCCTGCATACTGTTTTATTAGTAAGTAAAAGCTGCAAATTGTAGTGGTGGATGCAAATATACACATCATCTATTTACCTCCATATCTACAGTACGTAGGGGATATGGAGCTGTGTCAGAAAAAAAAAGATTTGGAAGCTATAAAGTTATATTATGCAATTAATCAACACAAAACAGGCTGTAATATATTTCAGGAAATTATGCAATAGTATTGCGGGATCATACATAAGTATAATGGAAATATAACAACAATAGCAATACTAATGGTTATGATGATGTACAATGGGGGTTAGAGAACTCTGTGCATGTCATGTCTGACATTGAAAGTAAAATGTCTAGTATTATCATAATTTCTCCGTTCACTTGTTAACCACTTTACGACCACAATCCGTGTTTTTACATTGTAGGGGAGGGTGATTATATGAAGCGGGCTCAGTCTGCTCAATATGCTGCGGGTGTCGGTTGCGTCTTACAGCTAACACCCAGCTGTAACTGCTGGGATTGAAGATAACTCTGATCCCGGCTGTTTAACCACTAATAGCGACCACAGAATCTAAGCTGTTAAAAGAGGGAGGCAGTCTCTCTGACAGCCCTTCGGCTTCCCCTTGACGCGATCGTGTCTTGCCATGGCAGCATGGGTTTCTAATGAAGGTGCCAGGTCTGCCAACTTTGTGCTCCTATTAAGCCTAAAGATCGCTGGTTTAAGTCCCCTAGGGGGACTAGTAATTAAAGTAAAAAGTAATTAAATAAAGTTTATTTGATATACAAAAAACATTAAAGTTAAAAAAAAAACGCAGTTTTCCCAATATTCCCTAAAAGTAATGTAAAAAACAAAAACATCATTTGTATCACCGTATCTATAAAAGTCTGAACTATTAAAATATAACAATAATTAACCCACAAGGTGAACGCAAGAAAAGAAAAAAATAGAGAACGCCAGAATTGTTGTTTTTTGGTCACCTCGTCTCCCACAAAAAAATTAAATAAAAAGTGATCAAAAAGTCGTTTGTACCCCCAAATAGTATCAACAAAAAAATACATGCTTGCCCTGCTAAAAACAAGCCATCACACCGTTGAATCGACAGAAAAATAATAAAGTTCTGGGTTTCAGAATATGGCGACACAATTTTAATATTTTTTTTTAACAAAACGTGTCTGCTTTATAAAAGTAGTAAAACATGAAATTAACTATATATATTTAGTATCACTGGAATTGTATTAACCCACAGAATAACGTTAACATGTCATTTTTACCGCAGGTCAAACACCATAAAAATGAAACCCAAAAACCAATGGGGAAATTGCATTTTTTTTCCCCCATTCCACCCCACAAAATATATTTTTTTAGATATTCCAGTACATTTTATGGTACATTAAATAGTGCCATTAAAAACTACAACTCATCCCGCAAAATAAATCCCTCATACGGCTATGTCAATAGAAAAATAAAAAAGTACCAGATCCTTAAAGAGGCTCTGACACCACATTACAAGGGCCCTATCTCCTACAAAACGTGATCGGTGCTGTAATGTAGATAACAACAGTGTTTTTTATTTTGAAAAACTATAAATTTTGAGAAAGTTATGTACAAATGCAGATTTATGCTAATTAGTTTCTTAATAGACAACTGGGCGCATTTTAACTTTTTTTACCAACTGGGCCTTGTAAAGAGAAGTGTATGACGCTGACCAATCAGCGTCATACACTTCTCTCCATTCATTTTTAGCAGTACTCGCAACACAGCGTGATCTCCTGAGATCACGCTGCGCAGTCACATACTCCCATATTAACTTTACCGAAGTGTCTTGGGAGTGAATAGACATCCCCTCCAGCCAGGACGCGATGTCTATTCATCACTCCCGACACTTCGGTAAAGTTTCTGTGAATGACAGCACACGTGATCTCGTGAGATCTCGCGAGATCACGTGTGCGGTCATTCACAGAAAATTTACCAAAGTGTCGGGAGCGATGAATAATCGAAAAATAGACAGGGAGGCAGCACTTCCAAAAAACAGACAGCTTTGTTCGGTGGTGTGGAATATTTCTTGTTAGGAGTGATGAATAGACGTTGCGTCCTGGCAGGAGGTGATGTCTATTCACTCCCAAGACACTTCGGTAAAGTTAATATGGGAGTATGTGACTGCACAGCGTGATTTCGCGAGATCACGCTGTGTTGCGAGTACTGCTAAAAATTAAAAGGAGAGAAGTGTATGATGCTGATTGGTCAGCGTCATACCCTTCTCTTTACAAGGCCCAGTTGGTAAAAAAAAAAAAAAGTAAAAACACACCCAGTTGTCTATTAAGAAACTAATTAGTATAAATCTAAAATTGTGCATAACTTGCTCAAAATTGATTGCTTTTCAAAATAAAAAGACGTTTGTTATCTACATTACAGCGCCGATCAAATTATGTAGTAGATAGGGCACTTATAATGTGGTGTAAAAACCAGTCCAGCACCTGAAATCACCTGCCGACCCCACAGTATGCAACTTAGGAAGAGTTGAAGAAAAAGGGTGACCGCTATACAGATAATTTAGTACCAACCTAGACCTCCCAACTATTCAAATTTAGCTAGACAAAACGAAAAACCACTGGTAGAAGGGGAGGTTCAATTTGGGCTTTAAACTTGTCTGATACATTCTGTCTTTCCAGATTAGTTGTCTGTGTCTTTCTTTCTCAACTTGGTGTTATGGTGGTGCTAAAGAAAAAAAAGTATTTTTCTTAATGTATATACAGATTGCCTATACTAAGTGCTTGAGTATTAATCAAGATAATCAAGTATTTTCAATCTAACAAAATATATGCTGCTGCAAAGAATTACAAATAGAATATGAGCCAGGGTTAGCAGGTGGTACATCAGGTCAATACCAATCATAATTTCAATTTAAGTAATCCAGCATTTATAAGAAATTAAACATACAGAGTATCCTCTAAACAAGGTCAAGCCAAGGAAACAACAGTAGAGACAGCTGCTTGAAGGACAAACAGATGTGAGGGATTAAATTTAACAACGAATAAAGTATTATCCTGTAGTGCTTCAGACGAGATCAGGATGCAAGATGTGTCTTATATTAGACTTTATGGTAATATCTCTTCTGTAACCCTCATGTTGCTGAAGCAACAGCCCTGCATTATCTACATCCGGCATAGTCCTAGCCTTAGGCCTTATTCACACAAACATATTTCTCGTCTGTGTGCTGTCCGTTTTAACATCGGACAGCACGCTGACCCATACAAATTAATGTGGTTATTCACACATACATTTTTTTTTAACATAGCGGGTGTCCGTTGGGAGAAACTCGCAGAATGCCCTATTCTGGTCCTTTTGTGAACCAGACTTGCCCATTGAAGTCGATGGGTGAATGGTTTATGGTATAAACCATAAACCTTGTACAACAATCTCCTAAAATCTTTTATAAGGTAAACTTTACAAAATCCTTCAGTTATATGTAGACACACAAATATAATTTTCAATTGATAACATTTACTTTTTACAGTTTTAAATTTGCCAAACTGCATCGTAGTATAACATTTTTTCTTGACTTAAATTACTACACAAAAACTTTTTGGACTAAACAGACAAGGACATTTCTAGGATATAGCTAAAACCTTGAGCTAATGGTCAAATATGCCAATACCTGATAAAGTAAAGCTTGCAAGCTTTCGACATTGCTGAGAAGCAGAAAATCCATCCATACCATCTGCTCCCATCTGGAAAGAAAGGAAGAATTAAAGGGGTTATTCGGGGACCAAAAATTGCTTTGGATTTATACATTTATATTTAATTCTGTACTGAATCGTTCAGTTTAAACCCAGTGAATTGGAGCTGGAAGTTCTGTAGTTTTCCTAAGATTTATGACGCGCCGACATGGCCCCATGGGACCGAAGGCTTGCTTCCTGTGCTGTTATCAAGCGCATGACTGCAAGGGGCTGTCACATTGTCTATTGCTGAAGTCCCTGAGCAGAGCATCAGCTACCGCTCTGCCCGGGACTTCAGCACTCCAAAGCAATTTTTGGTCCCCGTATAGCCCCTTTAAATGTGTCATGAGATACAATGCATACTAAAGAATAGAGTAGTAAAACATGAATTTAGACTATTATAGCAGAAAAAAATAATATTATATGAATAATTAAGCCTCCAAAACCAACACAGATTATGTAGTAAGTAGTACATTTTGAAAAACACCTGTACACAGTTACATGCATGTTGGATGTGAACTGTGCATCCTCATTTGAAACTGTAATTATTTGACCAGTGGAATGACCAGCAAGTTTGTGGACCCACTGGGCTAACTCCGCCGGATTGGCGTAGGTCCACCTCTAAGGGCGTTGTCTAAGCAGCCTCCCCGGTCTTCACCCTTTAACCCCTCCACAGGGATCTGGTCTTCGCTACGGGGAGACTGCCAGGTCGCTACCTCTTGAGGTAGTCCCGGCAGAGTTACTGCTGGCCAATCAGAAGCTAGGCAGAGACAGGCAGGGGGTAACTTGGTAGCAGTCTGGTGCCGGATTGCTGGAAGCAGTCTGGTGCAGGATTGCTGAAAGCAGGCTGGTGCAGGATTTCTGGAAGCAGGCTGGTGCCAGATTGCTGGTATCAGATACCTGGAAGCACCCAGAGGGCACGGGGGATACGGTCAGGTAACATACTCTAGATACAGGATACCAATAGGTAACAGACTCAGGACACAGGATCAATATCAAGAACGGACATTACTTGTTTCCCCTTAACCGCGACAGGACTTGGCGAACATGCTTCCGGTGCGTCGTCAAATCAGGTGAGTAGATCAAGAGGTCGTCCAGATAAACCACCATGGAGACATACAATATATCGTTCACGAATTCCTGGAACACAGCATAAGCGTTAGATAATCCGAAGAGAATCACGAGATATTCATAGTTGCCGTCTCGGGAGTTGAATGCGGTTTTCCACTTGTCACCCTCATGGATACAGATCAAGTTAGAAGCTCCACGGAGAACCAGCTTAGTGAAAATCTTGCCTCCACAAATACGGTTGAAAAGATCAGCGGCAAGGGGTACTTGTTTTTGACAGTGATCTTATTCAGACCACGATAGTCTATGCAGGGCCGGAGGGATCCATATTTTTAGTTGACTTCCTATTTGTAACAACCACGGTCGAGGACCTCTGCCTCCCCTTACCTGCTGACGGCGCGACCGCAGACCTCTCTCCTGTGGCCGACGTCTCCTTCCCCGGAGGCGTCAGCACATCTGGCCGCTCTGCCTTGTAGTGTACGCATATGTAATTAATTATTCCCAGATCATCCTGGACTATAAAAAGGGCCTTGCCCTCTCACTCCTTGCCTGAGCATTGTTGTGTATTCCCTTGTTAGTCTTGCAAATGGTCCCTTAGTCGTATCCTGTTCCCAGTGTTCCCGTGCCCTGCTACCTGTATCCTGTATTCTGTGCTGTGTTTGTTCCTGTGCCCTTTCTAGTGTTGGAGTTGTGTTGTGCCATCTGCCACACCTGGTATCATCTGCCACGTTTGGAGTTATCTACCGTCAAGTTCCATCTGAGCCTAAGCCTCTGCTACTGTCTAGACTATTACAGGTGCTCTTGTACTAGGACTTTGAATAGACCGTGTATGATGTTGTATGGCCAGCTGCTACTCCGCTACGGTCTAGTGGGTCCACATACCCACGGATCGTGACACTAATAAACCCCATCTCGAGGTTCTCCTTGACATATGCCGACATGGCTTGGGTCTCAGGCAGAGAGAAAGGATATGCCCGTCCCCAAGGAGGTGAAGTCTCAAGAAGCAACTCGATTGGACAGTCGTATGGATGATGCGGAGGCAAGCTTTCGGCCGCCTCCTTGCTGAAAACGTCAGAATAGCAAGCATATTGTGGAGGTAGACCAGGGAGTGACTGAGACACTGGAGGTCAGACAGTACGAATCAGAAGCATACAGCTGTGTTGAGAACGGGGTGCTCACTGAAGAATTTTTCCAGAATTCCAGTCCAGGATTGGACCGTGCTTGTGAAGACAAAGTAGTCCAGCAAGATTGGATTATTAGCCTCGAGTAGAACGTAGAAGGCTACTCGTTCTGATTGTAGAACACCCACTTGTACCTTCACTGGTTTAGTGATGGATAAGATTGGATCTGACAATGGATAACAATTGTCACGGTCCAGGGGTATGTGGACCCACTAGGCCGCTCCGCCGTAGTGGAGAGGCAGCTGACCAACTCACAGTCTACGCACAAAGTCTATGGTAGGAGTGTAGTCTGGATGGCGGCAAGGGCTCTGGCACAGATGGGGCTGGAGGTGGTGGGTTGCTCCAGGAGTGGCGGATGGTATCCAGAAGGACAGACGACAGCCGACGTGGAGAATTCCAGCAGGCAAGGCAAGGTATGGCTCAGGTACTACACAGGTTCGGAACAAGGCACAGCACGAGATACAGGATATAGGAGGCAGGAGAAGGGGACACTGGGAGCAGGAAAACACTAAGGGACCGTTTGCAATACAGACATGGGAAAAATACAACAACGCTTAGGCAGGGAATGGAAGAGCGGAGCCCTTCTTATAGTCCGGGATAGTCTTATAGCCCTTCTTATAGTCTTATAGCAAGGGTTGATTAGGGAACTTTAAGCATGTGCGCGCGTAGGCCCTTTAAAGCCAGGACCACGCGCGCACCTTACCAGTGAAAGCAGGACCAGCCGGCCGCAAGTGCTGGCGTCTCCTAGGAGGGAGACGCCAGTAGGAAGACAATGGACTGTGGCGTTCCTGGGTAAGGAACGGTGGCGGTCTGTGACCACGGCCGTGACAACAACTCACGAAAGCCTCCCCTAGGGGTTTCACTAGAGGAATCGTTGGCAAATGGAGACGGTCTACTAAGGCCTGGTGTATGGAGTTCCCGGCTGCTCCGGAATCCAGGCTGACACAGAATGAGATGCTTCACCAGCGAGGATAGAGGCTGTGATTGAGAGTTTAGGAAAGGATTTTAGAGAAGGCATTGGTCCACCTAGGGTAGTCTCTCCTATCAACCCTAGGTGCTGGAGTTTCCTGGCTTCTGAGGAAACTCATGCACAATATGACCCTTGTTCCCACAGTACATACACAAGCTAGCTGCACATCTGTGCTGCCGCTCCTGGTCCCATATTCTGACCCGATCAACCTGCATATTCTCTTCAGAGGCAGTAGAGGAAGGAGGAAGCAAAGGCCTTTGAAAATTAGGCACCAGTCTAGAGAACTTTCTCTCTTGTATAGCTTATTGGGAGCGTTCCCGGAACCTCAGGTCTATGCGGGTGGCCAGCAGAATTAGGGCATCTAGAGTAGAGGGGAGATCACGAGCTGCCAGCTCATCTTTGATCCTACTGGCTAGACCTTGCCAGAAGGCTGCCACCACCTGCTCATTATTTCAGGCAAGCTCCGCTGCGGAGGTACTGAATTGGATGGCGTATTCTCAAACAGTCTAAGAGGTGTAACTACTACTGGCTGAGGAGTAGATGGAGCTACAGCTTATGGAGCTGCCGGAGTAGAAACAGGAGCGATGTCCAGGCGACTGGCTATGGTCTTAACTGCCTGCAATATCGGATCCTGGCTATATCGGAGATCTCGCATATCGTCTTGCATGACTTGAACCGCCGTCTTGGGTTTGCCAGTGGGGTCCATCATGGCCTGAGCAAACTGCAACGACCAGCAGGTTTGTGGACCCACTGGGCTACTCTGCTGGATTGACGCAGGGCCACCCCTAAGGGCGTTGCCCAAGCAGCCTCCCTGGTCTTCACCCTTTAACCCCTCTACAAGGATCTGGTCTTCGCTGCAGGAAGACTGTCAGGTTGCTACCTCTTGAGGTAGTCCCGGCAGAGTAGCTGCTGGCCAAACAAAAGCCAGGCAGAGACAGGCAGGTGGGTACCTTGGTAGTAGACTGGTGATAGCTTGCTGGAAGCAGGCTGGTGATAGCTTGCTGGAAGCAGGCTGGTGCCGGATTGCTGGAAGCAGGCTGGTGCCGGATTGCTGGAAGCAGGCTGGTGCCGGATTGCTGGAAGCAGGCTGGTGCCGGATTGCTGGAAGCATCCATAGGTCACGGGATACTGTCAGGTAACAGACTCAGGATACATGACACCAATAGTTAACAGACGTGCGATATAGAATACCAATAGGGAACAGACTCGGGATGCAGGGTACAGAACTTTGCAGGGTAACACTAGGTTTGTCAAACTTTGCTCAGGCACTGGGGAAAGGGGCAGGGTCACTTATAAGGGCCAAAATGTGAAGGGATAGGCTGGGGACAATTTTACTAGTGTGCGTGCTGGCCCTTTAAGTACTGGGGCGTGGGGGAAGCACCAAAGTAAGTTTTCACAGTCTGGCATATAGGCAAAGGTATCGTGCATGCTACATCATTTATTCCATATTTATTCCATGTTACAATTAGAGAACTAAAGCATATGCAATGAGACCTTCGCCCACAAAACCTGGCCATGTTGCCCAAAGTAACCAACCATAGTACAGCTTTAACTTTTCAAGAGTAGTTTAAGAAATTAAAGCTGAGCTCTGATTGGATGCTATGGGCAACATGGCCATATTTTCTGTTAAATCGTTTTCATAAATAACCTCTCTTGAATTCAATTCAAAATGCTCACCTATTAGCGGTTCAATTTTATTTTTTTCTTTAGGCAGTTAACCCATCAGGACCCCCTTCTATGCGCAAAATGGAGAGCCCCACCAAAAAGTTGTTTCCTCTCTAGAGTACTCAACATGATGATGTGTTACATTCAATTGAATAAGCGTCATGTCATACTACATTTCCCCAGCACTGGCCATAACAAGGAAAATGAGTGGCTGCACAGAGCTATAACAGCTGATCTCCAGTCACCTGACAAGGTGATCAGCTGATCGCTGAGGTTGCTTCCTTTTAAGAATATATCTAAACAGATACAAAACTGACAGATGCAATAAGAAAAACAAAAGCATAATTTTTGTGCATGACTGCATTGTAAATAGCTTCTTTTTTTTTTCCAGGAAAAGCGTAAATTCTCTTTAAAGTGAAACCATTTCACCCAGATTGAACAAAATCATTCTGTGATGATTGTTGTTCCGATCATGAGTTTTAGGTAATACATACTGAAATATAGAAATAGGTCTAAAAAAAAATGTTCGGCTATGGCATAGATAATTTTAAACATGTTAAACTTACCATTATAGTAGGATTTTTCACAGTGATACAAGGTGTCGTCGCTCTCAAAGATCCACTAATACCATGATAATACTTAAAACAAATTTTTATTTCAGCTGAAAAGAAAGAACAGATTCCACTCAGTATAGTTATAGAAATTACCAGAAACAATATAAAACGTGGTAAAGAAAATACTAAAAAAGATATAGAAGACCGTTATTTTATGATTTAAGTTTCATAGTTACCCATATTTGGCATTTTATATTTTTATTAAATTGCTGTTTTTTTTTATAATTGTATGGCCATTAGAGGGCACCCCACCTGCTTAACAGAATATGAATATTTTCTTACTGTGTGTTGTATTTCTTAACCCCTTATTGATCAAGTTGTGTCCATACACATTTTACAAAGTTTTGCTATATTCTACTGCATATACGAGCATCCTTATTTATTTAGGTAGCTAATTGATACTGTTACTTTTTTCTTTTCACTTCACCTACATGAACTCAATAGAACGAAAGAGAAAACAAGCAGTCAAGTTGGCTCTATAATGAAAAAGCTATGGGCTTCAATCCATCCCTTGTTTTAGTCTAATCTCAGAAAAACACTAAGGTTATGTTCACAAGGAATAGGTTTGAGGCTGAAATATATGCGGCTGATTTCGAGGGAAAACAGCCTCTGAATCCAGGGGCTTTTGGAGTGGATCTTGGTGTTTGCAAGCATATTTTGAAGCGTAATTTAATGCATATCTTTAGTAATAATTTGAACGGACAATGGAAAATCAGTTCCAAAAATTCAGCAGCATAGAAATATGTCTTAGGCTGGGTTCACACGACCTATTTTCAGGCGTAAACGAGGCGTATTATGCCTCGTTTTACGCCTGAAAATAGGGCTACAATACGTCGGCAAACATCTGCCCATTCATTTGAATGGGTTTGCCGACGTACTGTGCAGACGACCTGTCATTTACGCGTAGTCGTTTGACAGCTGTCAAACGACGACGCGTAAAATGACTGCCTCGGCAAAGAAGTGCAGGACACTTATATACATTATATGCAGGGCACTTCTTTGCAACGTAATTTGAGCCATTCTTCATTGAACTCAATGAAGAGCAGCTCAAGATTTACGAGCGACACAGACGCCTCGCATAATACGAGGAGGAGCATTTACGTGTGAAACGAGGCAGCTATTTTCTCTTGAAAACAGTCTGTCTTTTCACACGTAAATGCCTGCTATTGTGTGCACATACCCTTATATGAACAACACAGTGTTGTTCCCATTGAAATCAATGGGAAACTGTTTGCAGGCATAATTCAAGTTTATTTTGGAGCGTAATACAAGCCTTTCATGCTCCAAAATACGCCTGAAAATAAGCAGTGTGAACATACCCTTAACACCATTATCTAAACTAAACCCCAATTTGTATTATGTTTCTGGATACTGCATTCCAACAAATAAATGTTATTCTTTGGTTAACTCACAGCAAACCCACTTCAGGTCTGTTATATCTTTCCTGTATACTTGTGACCATCCCATCATGTACATCTATGCCCCTTTTCATGCATCCCATGATCTTACTTGCTTTGGCAGCAGCTGCCTGGCACTGGTTGCTGCAGTTCAGTTTTCAGTTTTGTATTACTACTTAATATGCAATGTTGACATTTATTTTTCTTTCCCAAATGCATAACTTTACATGTATCTGTGTTGTTAAAATTAATTTGCCACTTATCTGGCCAAACTTCTAGCTACTCCAAATTCCCTCTGTAAAATAATACTGTCCCCTTATGTGTTCATGTGATTACTCAAATTCCAGCCATTTAACCACTTAGATGCTGCAGTCAATAGCGACCGCGGCACCAAAGCTGTTAGAAAGAGGGGGAGCCCGTCTGTCACTCCATCGCCCCACCGCGATTCGATCAGAGGGTGATGATAGTTGTCATAACAGCCTGTGGGCCTAATGAAGATGGCCTAATGGCCGATCTGATAGACTCACGACACACAGGCTTGGTATTCAAATGTGCATCTGCCAAGAGTGGCAGGATGTAACTTTATTTAACACAATATGAGAGTAGGCGTTACCCTCATACTTACACATAAACATTCCACATATGGTATAATACAAAATCGTCCAAGCTCGTCTAACGGCTTGTCCACAGACAACGGAATTGTGAAAGTCATAAAATGGTGCGGAAATAGCTGCGTTTTTCCCAATGCTAGGAGATGTGGACATCTCCTCTGAAAACGCAGCAATTCTGCACACTTTCTGTAGCAGAAATGTACATGCTGCAGTCCGAAATATACGCACTGCAGGTCAATTTCAGCTCGGATTTTTTACGCAGCATGTGGATGAGATTTGTTAAATCTCATCTATTATGCTGCTGCTGTATTCTGCTGTGTTTTTTCTGGCCGGGAAAACCGCGGCAATTCCGTTACGTGTGGACGAGCCCTTAGTATGTATCTTTAGCCCAGTGGAATACAAATGTCATTAGGTTTTTAGTCATGTCAGTCTTTATAATCAAACAGCAGAATACAAAGGTAATTGGGTCAAATACCATAAGTCAAAGAAATAGAATACCCATTCTCGTCTATAAGCCATGAACTATTCCACCTGTCAACAATTAATCTTCCGGACCGCAATTTAGGTTCACACATAATGAGTCAGTCTGCGAAGGTTCTGTATCCTGTTCCATGTAACCTGTGTCCGTTGCTATGTTGCATCCATGACCAGTCCTTTACCCTGAGTCCAGTGTCCGTGAAGAGTCCATTGTCCGTGACCAGTCCAGTGTCCGTGACCAGTCCTGGTTCCAGTAAACCAGTACATGCCAGCTTCCGATAATCCGGCACCAGCCTGCTTCCAGTAATCCGGCACCAGCCTGCTTCCAGTAATCCGGCACCAGCCTGCTGTCAAGGTAAAATCTACCATTTACTGTCCTATACCTGTCTGGCCAGCAGCTACTCTGTTACGGCAGAGTAGACCAGTGGGTCCACATACCCAGTGGACCATATAGTCCCGCAAAAAAAAAATGCCCTCGCACCGCTCAATTGACGATTCTCAGAACATTGGGACACTAATTTTCTTTTTTTAGCAAATAGTTTTTTTTTGTAAAAGTACTAAAACATAAAAAAGAACTATATAATTTTTGTATCGCCGTAATCGTATTTACCCACAGAATAAAGTTAACATGTATTTTTTTTACTGCGCAGTGAATGCTGTAAAAACAAAACCCAAAAAACTATGGAGGAATGAGTTTTTGCCCCCCATTCCACACCAGAGATTTGTTTTCCATTTCTCAGTACATTATATGATTCAATAAATGGTGCCATAAAAAACAACTCACTCTGCAGAAAACAAGCCATTATAGGGCTATAGCAAAGGAAAAATAAAAATGTTGTGGCTATTGTATGGTGGAGAGGAAAAAACAACAAATTAAAACCTAAAAAATGGCTGCAGTGGTAAGGGGTTAACCCCTTGAGTACCCAGCTCATTTTGGCCATGAGGACATCACTTTATGTGGTAATAACTCCGGAATGCTTTTACCTATCCAATTGATTCTGAGATTGTTTTCTCGTGACATATTGTACTTTAGTTTAGTGCAAAAATTTGGTCGATAAATTCATTGCTTATTTGTGAAAAACACCAACATTTAGCGAAAATATGAAGAAATTATGATTTTTCCAATTTTTAATGCATCTGCTTGTAAAACAGATGGTAATACCACACAAAATAGTTACCAATTAACATCTCCCATATGTCTACTTTATGTTTGCATCGTTTTTTGAACATCCTTTTATTTTTCTATGACCTCACAAGGCTTAGAACTTTAGCAGCAATTTCTCATATTTTTAAGAAAATTTCAAAAAGCGATTTTTTCAGGGACGAGTTCAGTTCTGAAGTGGTTTTGAGTGCCCTATATATTAGAAACCCCCATAAAACACCCCATTTTGAAAACTGCACCCCTTAAAAGTATCCAAAACAGCATTCAGAAAGTGTTTCAACCCTTTAGGCGTTTTACAGGAATTGAAGGAAAGTAGAGCTGAAATTTTCAAATTTCATTTTTTTTTACAAAATTCATATGTAATACATTTTCTTCTGTACCACAGAAGGTTTTACCTGAGAAACGCAACTCAATATTTATTGCCCAGATTCTGCAGTTTTTAGAAATATCCCACATGTGGCCCTAGTGCGCTAATGGACTGAAACACAGGCCTCAGAAGCAAAGGAGCACCTCTTGGATTTTGGGGCCTCCTTTTTTCAGAATATATTTTAGGCACCATGTCAGGTTTGAAGAGGTCTTGTGGTGTCAAAACAGTGTAAACCCCCAAAAGTGACCCCCATTTTTTAAACTACACCCCTCAGGGAATTTATCTAG
This sequence comes from Rhinoderma darwinii, assembly GCF_050947455.1. Taxonomy (NCBI): domain Eukaryota; kingdom Metazoa; phylum Chordata; class Amphibia; order Anura; family Rhinodermatidae; genus Rhinoderma; species Rhinoderma darwinii. The sequence goes on from NC_134692.1 coordinate 73,511,639, forward strand.
GGGTATAGTTAGCATTTTGACCCCACAGGTATTTTGCTATATTTTCTGGAGTTAGTCTGTGAAAATAAAAATCTACTTTTTTTCGGGAAAAACGTAAAAATTTCTAATTTTTGCAAGAAATAAAGGAGAGAAAGCACCCCAACATTTGTAAAGCAATTTCTCGCGATTACGGAAATACCCCATATGTGGTAATAAACTGCTGTTTGGACCCACAGCAGGGCTCAGAAGATAAGGACCCCCATTTGGATTTTGGAAACTATACCCCTCAAGGAATTTTTCTAGTGGTATAGTTATCATTTTGACCCCACAGGTTTTTTGCTGAATTTATTGGAATTAGTCTGTGAAGATGAAAAGAGACTTTTTTTTGGAAAAAACACAGAATTTTCAAATTTTTATAAGGAATAAAGGAGAAAAAGCACCTCAACATTTGTAAAGCAATTTCTCCTGATTACGGAAATACCCCATTATGTGGTAATAAACTGCTGTTTGGACCCATGGCAGGGCTCAGAAGGGACGGAGCACCATTTGGATTTTGCAGCTCAGATTTAGCTGAATTGGTTTCTGGGGGCCATGTCGCATTTGCAGAGTCCCTGAAGTACCAGTACAGTCCCCAGATGTGATCCCAATTTGGAGACTATACCCCTGAAAGAATTAAATTAGAGGTGTAGTGAGCATTTTGAGCCCTCAGGTGTTTTATAGATTTTATTAGAATTGGTCCGTGAAAATGAAAACATTTTTTTTTTCCAATAACCTGTAGCTTTAGCTCAGAATTTTTCATTTCCACAAGGAATACAGGAGAAAAGACACCCCAAAATGTGTTACACAATTTCTCCTGATTACGGAAATACCCCATATGTGGTTGTAAACGGCTATTTGGACATACGGCAAGGGTCTAAACGGAAAAAGTGCAATTTCGTTTTTGGAGTGGAGATTTTACAAAATTTGTTTTTGACGCCATGTTGCATTGCGCTGAGGTACCAGTACAGTGAAAACTCCCGAGAAGTGACCCCATTTAGGAAACTACACCCCTCAAGGAATTCATCTAGAAGTGTAGTGAGCATTTTGACCCCCAAAGGTTTTGCAGAAATTAGTGCACAGTGGATGTTGCAGATTGAAAATTGACATTTTCCACATATATGCTATTTCAGTGCCCAATGCGTTGGGCCCAGCTTGTACCACTGGAGACATACGCCCCATAAATTGTTAAGCGGTTCTCCAGAGTACGGTAATACCCCATATGTGGTCATAAACCGCTGTTTGGGCACACTGCCAGGCCCAGAAGGAGCGCCATTTGGCTTTTGGAGCGCAGATTTTGCTTGGTAGTAGTTTTGTTTAGTGTTTTACTGGTGTTTCAGTTTATAATGTGGGGGCATATGTAATCTGTGCGGAGTACATACATTTTTTGCGTGACACACTGTCGTTTTTATTGGTACCATGTTTGGCTACGCGCGACTTTTTGATCACTTTTTATTCCATTTTTTTGGAAACAACGTGACCAAAAAAGGAAATTCTGCAATTGTTTTTTATGGTATTTTTTTTACGGTGTTCACCGTGCGGGATAAATAATATGATATTTTTTTAGGTCAGGCCGATTTGAACGCGGCGATACCTATTATGTCTTGTTTTTGTCTTTTTTTTCATTTTTTTTCTAATTATAAAGGGCTTGATCAGGGAAACAAGGCGATTATTGTTTTTCTTACATAAAACTTGTATTTATTTATTTAAAACTTTTTTTTAACTTTTTATTTTACACATACTAGGGGACTGGAAGATCTGATCTTCTGATACCCTGCACAATACACTGCACTACTTCTGTATGTACTGATGTAGTGCAGTGTATTGTAACTGTCACTTTACAACTGACAGTTGAGCCTATTACGTCCTGCCTTGGGCAGGACCTAATAGGCTCCCGTACCTGGCAACCAGGAAGCCGTTGCTAGGCTTCCTGGTTGACATTGCAACCATCAGAAGCCCGCGATTTTTCGCGGGGGGGGGGCAATGGGGTGCAGAGGGAGCCCCCTCCCTCTGTATCAATCACTTAAATGCCGCTGTCGCTATTGACAGCGGCATTTAAGGGGTTAAACTACAGCGATCGGAGAGGACAGTGATCGCTGTAGTTGCAGTGGGATGTCGGCTGTATATTACAGCCGACATCCGATGAAGATGGAGCGAGCACAGCTCCTGTGCCCGCTTCATCCTCAGGGCGTTACTATACGCCCATTTTCGGGAAGGGGTTAATAAAAATAGTGTTTTGTTTTTTTACACCGCTTTCTCTGATCTTCTCACGTATCTCACAGAAGTGAGGAGATCAGAGAAAGTGACAGGAGCTTTCTCCTGCAGACGACGTCACAGACGGCTGTGATTGGTCAGTCTTCAGAGACTGACCAATCACAGCAATCGCCGGCATTGGGGACTGCTAATTGGTCCCCAGGCCGGTAGCAGAGACGGTTAGCTGTCAATGACAGCTGCCGCCGCTGTTCTGTCACTATGTGATTTCACATAGTGACAGTTTATTCCTGCGCCGTAATAGTACGTCGAAGGTACGCTGGAATAAGCGGCCAGCGACGTACTATTACGTCGAAGGTACGCAAGGGGTTAAGCCTTCCCTGGACTTCTCACAGCTACTACTGCTGTACATTATTTATGCCCTTCTCATCTAAACTGCATAAACAACAAATACATTCTGCACTGTCTAACTATCTCTTTGCTACCTTCTTTTTTGTTCACCTAGTCTGCAACTAACATTGAAGGATTCTTTTTGAACAGGTTCCCGACCGCTGGCCGTATTTATAGACTATTTACGGCGGCACTTCAGAGACTGTGCACGCGCGATCGCGTGCACACAGCTCTATGCCCTGGCTGTTGCTAACAGCCATGGGCGCTGGGCAGAATGTCAGGGGCCAATCTTTTGGCCCCTGAACATGTGATCGCTGTGACAACCAATCACAGCGATCACATGCATTTCTGCATAGAAAACAGTGTGCACGCGATCGCGTGCACACAGCCCTGAGCCCACGCTGTTACCAACAGCTCTGGGCACTGGGTAGAGTATCAGGGACCAATCTGATGGTCCCTGAACATGTGGACGCTGTGAAAACACAGCGACCACATTTGTTTTATTTTGACTTTCTTTCTTTTATTCTATTAGAATAGGCAGGTAGGGAGTATATAATTATATATATCCACATATATATAATATATATAGCAATAGCGGTTTATTTTTTTGTTAGCGGTAGTGTAGATATATATAGCAGTTAGTTTGTGTGTTTTATAAAAAAAATAAAAAAATTTGTTTAGTTAGTGTTAGTTACGTTATGGCGAGGAAGTTGTTTAGCGCCGAGGAGGCATACGCCATGCTGTGGTCTGAGTCGGAGACCACATCAGAGATGGCGTCCGAGATGGAACCTGTTTTAGGTAGTGACGATGACAGCGTCACTTCAGGTTCATCTTCAGGGGACGTTGTCCCTGATGCAGTTGAAACTGCAGAACATGAAAGCGCAGGGCCAAGTAGTGCTGTAGCACGGGACAGCCTGGTCCCTTCAGTCCAGGCTCTTGTATGGGCTCCTGCCTCATCTTTTGGGCTTAGAATCCACGGATTTACTGCCACTCCTGGCATAACCGTGGACAATACAAATTTTGTCCAAATGGATTACTTCCATTTATTTATAACGGACGACATCCTAAATCAGATTGTCCACGAAACAAATTTATATGCCACGCAATATATAAGGCAGAAACCTTCATCCACCCATGCCAGAGATTGGACGCCCACCAATTTGCAGGAATCAAAAAAAAATTTTTGGGGCTCACCCTAAATATGGGTATTGTCAAAAAGCCCTTCATTAGGGCTTACTGGTCAACAAGACCCGCCCAAGTCACCCCAGTATATTCTGCAGTAATGCCCAGGTCTCGTTATGAGACAATAATGAGGTTCCTCCACTTCAATGACAACGCACAGGCCCCCCCAAGTACCGATGCAAACCGGGATCGGTTGTTCAAAATAAGACCGCTAATAAATTCCCTGAATAATTTATTTCTGCAACTCTACACCCCTGAGCAGAATGTAAGTGTGGACGAATCCCTCCTCAACTTTCATGGCAGACTTAGCTTTCGCCAATATCTACCTTCCAAAAGGGCAAGATATGGCGTTAAGCTCTACAAATTGTGTGAAAGCGGGTCAGGATATACCACCGCCTTCAGGATTTATGAAGGGCGGGACCGCACAATTAATGTTCCTGGATGCCCCCCTGATCTTTCCACCAGCAGTAAGATCGTGTGGGAGATAATGCAGCCTCTGCTTCACAAGGGGTACCTCCTGTACTGTGATAATTTTTATTCGAGTGTGCCCCTGTTTAGGCATTTGCATGCTGCAAGGACTGGGGCATGTGGTACCATGCGCAAAAACAGAATTGGTTTTCCACAGCAATTAGTGGGGAAGCGCATGGTAAAGGTGGACTCCTGTGCTTATGCATCTGAAGAATTGCTGGCGGTCAAGTTCAGGGATCGCAAAGATGTGTATGTGTAAAGCACGATTCATACCGCAGGAACAGTGGCAGTGAGGGAAAGAGGGGCAACATCGGACAAGCACAAACCAGTGAGCGTGTCCGAATATAACAAGTACATGGGGGGGGGGGTGGATTTAAGCGACCAGGTTTTACAGCCCTATTTAGTAAAACGCAAAACTAAAACCTGGTCCAAAAAAGTGGCCATTTATTTGTTACAGGTGGCCATCCACAACTCATTTGGGCTCTACAAAAAAAACAGAGGCAGAGACACATACCTGGATTTCCAGGAAAAAATTATTGAAGGCCTCATTTTTGATGTTCAGGACACCCGAGAATGCCCCCAGTCTGAATATGTCACGCGACTGACTGATAGACACTTCATCAGTCGGATTCCCCAAACAGCAACCAGAAGCAAGCCCCAGAAAAAGTGCCGCGTCTGCAGAAAAGACGGGCACCGCAAAGATTCCCGATATTTCTGTCCCTCATGTCCCTCGCAACCAGGCCTGTGCATTGAGCCATGTTTTAAAAAAATACCACACTGTTCTGAATGATTAGATTTTAGTTAATTCGTTGAAAATATATTTGCCTACATTACGTTTTTATTTTTCCCCTGATTTTACTCCAAGGGTGAGGGAGGGAATGGGTGGATGTCATGTTTGCATATTCTCTAAAGTTCATCTGCTGGATAGCTCCATTTGCATAAACCTGCAATTTCTTATTTTAGAAAACCGAAAAAAAAAAATTCCCATTAAACCCCTAGATGAATATTTTGGGATTTCTACTTCAAGAGCAGATATTTTGGAAGTGTTATAGAAACTCTGTTGAGTTTTGTAAAACCAGCTTTGAAAAAAAGCGATTTGTGAAATAAGCTTCTTCTATCGTCCACCCTCCTACTTCTCTATGTGATAAATAAGACACACATATTTGGTATCCCCATGCACGGGAGAAGTGGAAGAATGTGAAAGGAGATTAATTTTGTCCGTGGTCTATACCGTGTGTGAAAAATACTAGCCTAAACTGACGCATTTGCTAAAAAAGCGCTGATTTTATTTTGTTCCATCTTATTCAAGAAACTTTCAGAAGAAAACTGGACTTGCTAAAAATATGATAAACCCCTTGAAGGAAACCTTGTGGGTTTTACTTGTGTGAATGAAGTCATTTATGGGGTGTTTCTAATGTTTCAGCAGCATTAGGCCCCCCAGAAAACAGTATGCTGCTATAAAATCAAATGCAGAATTCCTGGACCGAAAAGGCCAAAAAGCCTCCTTTTATGCTAAGCCCTGGCACATGCCCGCACAGTGAATAAGGCACACATATTTGGTATCCCCATGCACGGGAGAAGTGGAAGAATGTGAAAGGAGATTAATTTTGTCCGTGGCCCATACCGTGTGTGAAAAATGCTAGCCTAAACTGACGCATTTGCTAAATTCTTGCATTTTTTTCCAATTTTGCCCACTTTAGAGAAAAAAATAAAAATTATATATACTGACAAATGCCACTAAAACAAAGCCCTATCTGTCCTTTAAAAAGAGTGTAAAATTCAAAGATGAACTTTATTCACCTGCAGAGTTATAGTCATCTAAAGAAGCACATAGCAAAATTGTGAAATTTGCTCTGGTCATTTAGCTGTAAAACAGCCTAGTCCTTAACCGGTCAATATTAAAGTTTTTCTTTATTATAATGATATTAGTAAAAATACAAATCGGTAAGCATATATTGCAAAACAACATACAGTAAGGTCCAGAATTATTTGGACAGGGACACAAGTTTTGTCATTTCAGCTGTTTACCAAAACATACTGAATATACAGTTATATAATCAATATGGGCTTAAAGTTCAGGCTCTCAGCTTTAATTTGAGGGTATTCACATCCTAATTTGTGGAAGGGTTTAGGAATTACAGCTCTTTAATATGTAGCTGCCTCTTTTTAAAGTAATTGGACAATTATCTCAAAAACGATTTAATGGGCTGCATGGGCTATTCCCTCATTAATCCATCATCAATTAAGCAGGTAAAAGATCTGGAGTGGATTCCAGGTGTGGCATTTGCATTTGGAAGCTGTTGCTGTGAACCCACAACATGAGGTCAAAGGAGCTCTCAATGCAAGCGAAACAGACCATTGTTAGGCTGAAAAAAATTAAGAAATCTACCAGAGATAGCACAAATGTTAGGAGTGGCCCAATCAAAAGTTTGGTACATTCTTGAAAAAAAAGAGCGCACTGGTGATCTCGCGAAATCCAAAAGGCCTGGACGTCCATGGAAGACAATAGTGGTGGATCGCACAATCCTTTCCATGGTGAAGAAAAACCCCTTCATAACATCTATGTGACTGAAGACAGAAGCAGCCGGATGTATTCTGAGGTGTTCAGGGATATACTTTCTGCTCAGATTCAACCAAATGCATCAAAGTTGATTGGACGTCGCTTCACTGTACAGATGGACAATAACACAAAACATACTGCGAAAGCAACCCAGGAGCTTTTTGAGGCAAAGGAGTGGAATATTCTACAATGGCCAAGTCAATCACCAGATCTCAACCTGATCGCGCATGCATTTCACTTGCTTAAGACAAAACTTAAGGGAGAAAGATGCACAAATAAGCAACAACTGAAGACAGCTGCAGTAAAGGCCTGGCAAAGCATCACAAAGGAGGAAACCCAGCGTTGAATGATGTCCATGGCTTCAGGCAGTCATTGCCTGAAAAGGATTCTCTACAAAGTATTTTAAAAAAACAACATTTTATTTATGGTAATTTTAATTTGTCCAATTACTTTTGAGTCCCTGAAATGAGGAGGCTGTGTAGAAAAATAGTTGCAACTCCTAAACGTTTCACAGGATATTTTTGTTCAACCCCTTGAATTAAACCTGAAAGTCTACACTTCAACTGCATCTCAGTTGTTTAATTTCAAATCCAATGTGGTGGCATGCAGAGCCCAAATCATGAAGATTGTGTCACTGTCCAAATAATTCTGGACTTAACTGTATAAGATATCGATTTACTTAAGGAATCTTCAAGACCAATATCCTTCCTATACATTTTTAATCTATAAACGGGATATGGGAATGGGACTCGTCACCGAACCAAACCAATACTTTTAAAATGATCAAAACACACCCTTTCCCCATAATAAGGATCCATTCAGACCTTTAAACCCACCTGAAAAAGGGCTCTTATATATATATGTATATATATATATATATATATATACACACACACACACACACACACACACACACACACACACACACACACACACGTGTAAAAGGGCTGGTGTAATAGTGGATTTCACCTGCTTGTGTCACCCACCATTAATACCTCCTTTATATTCAGGGTCACTAGGGTTATGCCTAGTTCCCCTACTTTTTCCTTATATTATCGTTAATCTACTTGCTTTGCTGCTATGTAAGTGTATACAACTCAGTAAATACAATTGTGTAGTAAATAAAGGTAATATTTATTAACATACAGTAATCACTCTCATTGTAAAGGATCTGCCAGACACAGCTTCTGTGTCAACGCCCGTGATTAATCAGTCTGCATCTGCTCCTAGGTCTGATAGAGTGACTCCATCTGCTACCACTCAGGCTGGTAGGCTGAGGAGTGGGTAGGCCAGACGGAGCTAGCTCCCGCCCTCGGTCTATTTATACCTTCATTTCCTGCTCTTCCTTGCCTGTGATTCTGTCTGGTTTCTTGGCTCTGCTGTTCCTGCCAGTACTATTGACCTCTGCTTCAAATTGACCCTGGCTTTACTGACTACTCTCCTGCTCTGCGTTTGGTACCTCGTACACTCCTCGTTTGACTCGGCTCGTTCACTACTCTTGTTGCTCACGGTGTTGCCGTGGGCAACTGCCCCATTTCCCGTAGCTTCTGTGTACCCTTGTCTGTTTGTCTCTCATGCACGTATTGAGCATAGGGATCGTCGCCCAGTTGTACGCCGTCGCCTAGGACGGGTCGTGCAAGTAGGCAGGGACTGAGTGGCGGGTAGATTAGGGCTCACCTGTGTCTCCTAACCCCGTCATTACATAATCACAGGCCCATATACCTTTTCTACCCTTGTTCTTACACAACTATGGACCCCCTTTAGACCCAGGCTCAGGAAATGCAGGGTCTCTCCCTACAGGTCCAAGCCCAAGCTCAGAGGTGCAACCAGCGTGATGCTAACCAGGTAGTGCCCTCCACCTCACCTCTTGAACCCCACCTCAAGTTGCCTGACCGGTTCTCAGGGGACCGGAAGACTTTTTTCTCCTTTCGGGAGAGTTGTAGGCTCTATTTCCGTCTAAGGCCCCACTCCTCAGGTTCTGAGAGCCAGCGAGTGGGTAGAATTATGTCCCGGCTCCAGGGCGGCCCCCAAGAATGGGCCCTCTCCTGGGCTCCTGACGCCCCTGAACTTTCCTCTGTTGACTTTTTTTTTTCTGCTCTCGGGCTTATCTATGACGAGACTGACAAGACTGCCTTTGCCGAGACTCAGCTGGTGACCTTACGTCAGGGTAAGAGACCCGTTGAGGAGTACTGTTCTGACATTAGGAAGTGGTGCGTAGCTTCTCGGTGGAATGACCCTGCCTTGAGGTTCCAGTTTAGATTGTGTCTGTCGAACGCCCTGAGAGACCTATTAGTTAGCTATCCCTCTTCTGACTCTCTAGATCAGGTTATGGCTTTAGCGGTACGTCTTGACCGACGTCTCAGGGAACGACGACTTGAAAGTTTTTGAGCCTTCTCCTCTGGTTCCCCCATGATCCCTCCCGAGGTTCCGTTGCTTCATCTTCCACGGGAATCACAGATGAACCAATGCAACTCGTGGCCTCCGTGTCTCCCCAACAACGTAGAAAGCTCCGCAGGAAGAATGGTCTCTGCTTCTACTGTGGGGATGACAGGCATCAAGTGAACAACTGTCCAAGGCGTAAGAATAAGCAGCCGGAGAGACTTCCGCGCCTAAGTGACCATCGGGGAGGTCGCTTGGGCGCACAGGTATTTCCTGTAAATATGAAACCTAATAAGATCTTGCTTCCCTTTCAGGTCTCTTTTGAGGGTAGGTCTGCCATCGGCAGTGCCTTCGTGGATTCAGGGTCTTCTGCTAATATTATGTCTGTGGAATTTGCTTTGTCTCTAGCTATGCCATTGTTTGATTTGCCTAAACCTGTCCCGGTAGTGGGTATCGACTCCACTCCACTTACTAATGGTTGTTTTACGCAGCATACCCCAGTTTTTGAACTCCTTGTTGGCTCCATGCATTTGGAGCAGTGCTCTGTACTGGTAATGCAGGGATTATCGTCCGATTTGGTTTTAGGCCTTCCCTGGTTGCAGATGCATAATCCCACGTTTAACTGGAATACTGGGGATCTTACCAAATGGGGTAATGAATGCATAACGTCCTCTTTTTCTGTTAATTTTATTTCTCTCCCTGAGGAGATAAACACTCTACCTGAGTTTATTCAGAACTTTGCTGATGTTTTTTCTAAAAAGGCCTCCGAAGTGTTACCTCCTCATAGAGAATACGATTGCGCTATCGATTTGGTACCAGGAGCTAAGTTCCCTAAGGGTAGGATTTTTAATCTCTCTTGTCCCGAACGTGAGGCCATGAGAGAATATATCCAGGAAAGCCTGGCCAAGGGTTACATTCGTCCCTCTACTTATCCGGTAGGTGCTGGCTTCTTCTTCGTAGGGAAAAAGGATGGTGGTCTTAGGCCGTGCATCGATTACCGAAACTTGAATAAGGTCACTGTAAGGAACCAGTATCCCCTTCCTTTGATTCCTGATCTCTTCAATCAGGTTCAGGGGGCCCAATGGTTCTCTAAGTTTGATCTTCGGGGGGCTTATAACCTTATCCGAATCAGAGAAGGGAATGAGTGGAAGACTGCGTTTAACACACCCGAAGGTCATTTTGAATACCTCGTCATGCCCTTTGGGTTGTGTAATGCTCCCGCGGTCTTCCAGAATTTCATAAATTAGATTTTAAGAGACTACCTGGGGGTATTTCTTGTAGTGTACCTTGATGACATACTTGTGTTTTCCAAGGACTGGTCCACCCACATTGAGCATGTCAGGAAGGTGCTCCAGGCCCTTCGGGAAAACAAACTCTTTGCTAAATCCGAAAAATGTGTGTTTGGGGTGCAGGAGATACCATTTTTGGGTCAAATCCTCACTCCTAATGAATTCCGCATGGACCCTGCAAAGGTTCAGGCTGTGGCTGAATGGGTCCAACCTGCCTCCCTGAAGGCGTTACAGTGCTTCCTGAGGTTTGCTAATTATTACAGGAGATTTATTGCTAACTTCTCGGTCATTGCTAAGCCTCTTACGGATCTTACTCGCAAAGGTGCTGATCTTCTCCACTGGCCTCCGGAGGCGGTCCAGGCTTTTGAGATCCTTAAGAAGTGCTTTATCTCTGCCCCAGTGCTGATTCAGCCTAACCAAATGGAGCCATTCATCGTGGAGGTTGACGCCTCCAAGGTGGGAGTGGGTGCTGTCTTGTCCCAGGGTACCAGGTCCCTCACCCATCTCCGTCCCTGTGCCTACTTCTCCAGGAAGTTCTCTCCCACAGAGTAACTATGACGTGGGCAACCGTGAACTCTTAGCCATTAAATGGGCATTTGAAGAGTGGCGCCAGTTCTTGGAGGGGGCTAGGCACCAGGTAACTGTCCTCACCGACTACAAGAATCTGGTTTTCCTAGAATCTGTCCGGAGGCTAAACCCGAGACAAGGTCGATGGGTGTTGTTTTTTTACTAGATTTAACTTTGTGGTCACCTATAGGGCTGGGTCGAACAATATTAAAGCTGATGCACTATCGCGTAGCTTCATGGCCAGCCCTCCCTCGGAGGAAGATCCTGCTTGTGTTTTGCCCCCAGGGATAATCATATCCTCTGTTGATTCTGATTTAGTGTCCGAAATTCTGGCTGATCAAGGTTCAGCTCCCAGGAACCTTCCTGAGAACAAGCTGTTTGTTCCCCTGCAATTCCGACTAAGCGTACTCAGGGAAAATCATGACTCTGCACTATCTGGCCACCCAGCCATTCTGGGTACCAAGCACCTCATTGCTAGAAACTATTGGTGGCCTGGGTTGAGTAAAGACGTTAAGGCCTACGTCGCTGCTTGTGAAATTTGTCATAGGACCATGACTCCCAGGTCCCGACCAGCGGGCTTACTATGTTCTTTGCCCACTCCCCAGAGACCTTGGACCTATATCTCCATGGATTTTATCACCGACCTGCCTCCACCTCAAGGCAAGTCGGTGGTGTGGGTTGTAGTAGACCGCTTTAGTAAGATGTGTCACTTTGTGCCCCTCAAGAAACGACCCAATGCCAAGACATTAGCTACCTTGTTTGTCAAACACATCCTGCGTCTCCATGGGTTCCTGTCAATATTGTTACACAGAGGGGTACAATTTGTTTCATTGTTTTGGAGAGCTTTCTGTAAAAAGTTGGAGATTGATCTGTCCTTCTCCTCGGCCTTCCATCCTGAAACGAATGCCCAAACTGAGAGGACTAATCAGTCTCTAGAACAATATTTAAGGTGTTTTATCTCTGACTGTCAATATGATTGGGTCTCCTTCATTCCCATTGCCAAATTTTCCCTTAATAACAGGGTCAGTAACTCGTCGGGGATCTCCCCCTTTTTCTGTAATTTTGGGTTTAATCCATGGTTCTCCTCAGTTTCACCTGGTGGTTCCAACAATCCCGAGGTAGATGTAGTTCATCGGGAACTGTGCACAGTCTGAGCCCAGGTTCAGAAGAATCTAGAGGCGTCCCAGAGCATACAAAAGACTCAGGCAGATAGAAGACGTTCTGCTAACCCCTTGTTTGTGGTCGGGGATCTGGTGTGGCTGTCTTCAAAAAATTTGCGCCTTAAAATCCCGTCCAAAAATTTTGCTCCCCGGTATATAGGGACGTACAAGGTCATTGAGGTCCTTAACCCTGTCTCCTTCCGGCTGGAGTTACCCCCGTCTTTTCAAATACACGACGCGTTTCATGCCTCCCTCCTGAAACGCTGCTCCCCGTCCTTGGCTAACTCTAGGAAACCTCCGGTCCCTGTTCTCACCCCTGAAGGGGTAGAATTCGAGGTGGCCAAGATTGTGGATAGCAGGATGGTCCAAGGCTCCCTCCAGTACCTGGTCCATTGGAGGGGATACGGGCCTGAGGAGAGCACTTGGGTCGCCCGGGATGTTCACGCTGGGGTATTGCTGAGGAGGTTCAATCTTCGGTTCCCCAATAAGCCAGGTCCACCTAGGAAGGGTCCAGTGGCCCCTCATAAAAGGGGGGGGTACTGTAAAGGATCTGCCAGACACAGCTGTGTCGACGCCCGTGATTAATCAGTCTGCATCTGCTCCTAGGTCTGATAGAGTGACTCCATTTGCTACCACTCAGGTTCTCCCACTCCTCCGCCTACCAGCCTATCACAGCCTGGCCAGACGGAGCAAGCTCCCGCCCTCTGTCTATTTATACCTTCATTTCCTGCTCTTCCTTGCCTGTGATTCTGTCTGGTTTTCTTGCTCTGCTGTTCCTGCCAGTACTATTGACCTCTGCTTCAAATTGACCCTGGCTTTACTGACTACTCTCCTGCTCTGCGTTTGGTACCTCGTACACTCCTGGTTTGACTCGGCTCGTTCACTACTCTTGTTGCTCACGGTGTTGCCGTGGGCAACTGCCCCATTTCCCGTAGCTTCTGTGTACCCTTGTCTGTTTGTCTCTCGTGCACGTATTGAGCGTAGGGACCGTCGCCCAGTTGTACGCCGTCGCCTAGGACGGGTCGTGCAAGTAGGCAGGGACTGAGTGGCGGGTAGATTAGGGCTCACCTGTCTGTCTCCTTACCCCGTCATTACACTCATATATGAAATAAAGTAACTAATCACAGAACACAGTAACCGATCACCGTATAGTATCAGTAGAACAATTAATATATACTGAGTATACTCACACTATACGTAGCACAGTATAAACACGGAATCACAATCCTAATTATACCGCCACCCACTTACCTAAACATACATAGAAGTTACGTTACAATACAATACACACTGTTTCTGTCCCACTCCCACCTAGCAATAACTATCCCTGTACACTAAGGGTTAATAGCAAGGGTCATTAGGGACAGCAAGGGTTACCAGGGAAAGCAGGAGGATAAAGGGTTAACAAAGGGGGATGGGTTGCTGTGTAGCAGGTAAATGGTGGGAAAGGGTTAAACAGGTACCAGTGGATATGCAGGTAAAGCAGGGCTAGCAAGTTACTGCAGGGGTTACTTAGGGATAACTATGGTTACTGCAGGGGTTACTGAGGGCCGCAAGGGGTAGTAGGGGAACTTAGGACTGCAAGGGAACTCAGGGCTACAAGGGTTAACAGGGTATGGGAATGTGCAGGTGAGGAGCTGGAGAGAAAGGGTTACTTAGGGTGTATAGGGAAGAAGATACTTAGCATGTGGTCCAAGTTGGTGTGGTCGCTCAGGAAGGGCCATGAGGCAAGAGCAGACCAGGGGGGAAGGGGAGTCAGTTGGGAGCAGGAGAGCATGAAATAAAAGAAGAGAACTTTGGGACCGTTTGTCCTTTTAAACCCCCCCGTGCACATCTGTGTGACATCACATGCTCGTGCACGTGCAAGGGTGTGGAGGGCATGGGCCTCATGGCTACCTCATGGAATACCATTACCTGTTGAGGGGGATGGAAGCAGTTGGAACTTCCTGCCACCTCCCCAGAATCTCGAGGGGGAAGGGAGGTAAGTTAACCAGTGGGGATGTCCTGTGGTACATGAGTGTATCACAAGATACATCCCCAATTACCTCTCTGGCCCCCTGCAGAGTAAGGAGACAGGCTTCTTTTGCATCTCACTCTCTGCTAACCCTACGACCAAGTCTGTGATTCTAAAGACCTGGCTCCTGGGACATCAAGATATACATATTATATATACACACACTATATATATATATATATATATATATATATATATATATATATACATACATAACACACCCACACACACCCTCCATCTCCATTGAAAGGGGACACTTCCCTTTACACCACCCTCAAAAAATTGTTTATCTAGACTTTTTTCTTTTCTTTATATATTATCATTATCCCCTTTATATTTTGATTCTAGTGAGTCCCATTAGGATCCCCACTTACAGTGACATACAGCAGGAAACCAACATTAAATATACGTCCCCCTAATAAAGATCCCACACTCGTATGAAGCGTCCTTGTCTATCTTACCATATTGCAACCTTTTTTTTTATTATTATACCATCCCCAAACAACAAAAAAAACAAAAAAAAAACATATCCATCTATATTTCCTCCGCTCCCCTCCCCCTACCATCCACGTATGAGCACATCCAACCTCCTATTGTAACCAACTTCCCCAAACTCTACCTTCTTACTGTTTGCTAGGTAGTAGATTTTTTCGTATTGTAGCATCCCCCTCACATAGTTCCTCCAGCAATTTCCACTGAATGTTCACTCACTAATGTTGCTAAACCGAAGGTCAACTACTCCATCGATCATTAGTTTTCTGGATCTTGTTCAATCTTTCTGGCCATTTGGTGTCTTACACTAGCATTTAAACTATTTTATCCTTTATCTGGAAGAGTGCTGTTTCCCCCTTCTTCAGCTGCCACTATAGTTAATTTTAAAAAAATGGAATTTAATTTTTGTATAACGGAATTGAATGCTGTGACGGATCCGTTACATAATGGAAAACAAAGACGCTCAATAGACCGCATTGACTTTAATTGGGTCTGACTTGCTTTTTTCTTTTACTGGGAGAAAACAGTGCAGCATGCTGTTCTATTTTTTCAAGCATTTTTTGATGGAGTCTACAAAGGAGGCATCATCGCAGATGTGAATAGAGCCTTAGCTGATTACCTAAATGTTTGACTCCGGTGCTAATCTAGGCACCTTTCCTTGTGTCCTTATTTGTCTATGAGCTGTTTTCATGCCCTCTTGTTTAACCTCTTCCCGCCCTGCTCCGCAATAGTACGTCCTGCAGAGGGGTTAGTTCCCGCATCAGGACGTACAGTTGCGGAGTAGTTCCCGGCACACACTGTCCTAACAGTGTCCGGGAACCAGGAGGTCAGCTGTCCCCGACAGCTGACACTCCAGCCTTGCCGGTCAGTGGACCATCGCCGCTGATTTCGGCAATTAACCCCATAAATGCGGCAACAGATTGCCGTTGCCGCATTTAAGGGGTTTGAAGCACATCGGCAGCCCCCATGAAGTGATCGTGGGGGCTACCGATGCTTGTCACGGCAATCGGAGGTCAGACAATGACCTCCGGATTGCCATGTACGGAATCCTTGGAGGAGCAGCCTCCGCCGGTCCTCCGAGGCTTCCTGTCAGTGTGACTGTCACGTCACAATGACAATTGGAATGCATTACACTACGTGTGTAGTGTAATGCATTCCAGCAGCGATCAGAGCTGCAAGTCTAAGTGTCCCCTAGTGGGACAAGTGAAAAAAGTAAAAAAAAGTAATAAAAATGTTTTAAAAAAGTGTAAAAATAAAATTTCGAAATTATATAAACAAACACTGCATTTTTTTTCCTATAATAAGTCTTTCATTATAGGAAAAAAATTAACACGTTAAAAAAAGTACACATATCTGGTATCACAGCGTTCGTAACAACCCCAACTATAAAACTGTAATGTTATTTTTTCCGCACAATGAACACCCCAAAAAAAAAAATCAATAAAAAAACGACACCAGAATCGCTATCTTTTGGTCACCACCCCTCTCAAAATAGAGAATAAAAAGTGATCAAAAAGTCGCATGTACCCGAAAATAGTACCGATAAAAACTACAACCCGTCCCACAAAAAACAAGCCCTTACACAGCTTTTTTGACTGAAAAATAAAAAAGTTACGGCTCTCAGAATATGGTGACACAGAAAATAAATTATTTGATAAAAAAGTGATTTTATTGCGCAAACGCTGCAAAACATAAAAAAACCTATATACATCTGGTATCGCCGTAATCGTATCGACCTGCAGAATAAAGTAAAATCGTCATTTATAGTGCACGGTGAACGCCGCAAAAAATAAACTAAAAAACATGGTCAGAATTGCTTGTTTTTGGTCACCCGTCTTGCAAAAAAATGTAATAAAAAATGATTAAAAAAAAAAAAAAAATCGCATGTACCCCAAAATGGTACCAATGAAAAGTACAGATTGTCCCGCAACAAATAAGCCCTCACGCAGCTCCGGTGGTGAAAAAAATAAAGAAGTTCTGGCTCTCAGAATATGGCGATGCAAAATGTGCAGTGTTTTCTAAAAGCGGGTAACATCCGACACCATTCATCAGTGCGACATCGGCCACACATCTATGAATTATAATTTAGTTACCGCATTATTATACCCTCTTGTTATGCCCTGATGTTCTCCGCACAGATTACATATACCCTGATGTACTCTGCACAGATTACATATGCCCCCACATTATAAACTGAAATACCAGCGAAACCCCAAACAGAAAAACGACCAAGCAAAATCTGCACTCCAAAAGCAAAATGGCGTCCCTCCCTTCTGAGCCCTGCAGCGTGCCCAAACAGCCGTTTGCGCCCACATATATGGCATCGCCATACCCGGGAGAACACGCTTAATGTTTTATGAGGTATGTGTCTTCAGTGGCAAAAACTGGGCACAACATATTATGCACTAAAATGGATTATCAGTGGAAAATTGCAATATTCACACCATCCGCTCTGCATTAACCCCTTTGCGCACTATGACTTAATAGTACGTCATGGTGTGGGGGTTGATGTATGGAGCTCCATCCGCTGCGTGTGTCAGCTGTGTATTACAGCTGACACACGGGACTAACAGACAGGTACAGCGATCGCGCTGTTACTGTAAAAATAACAATATACTGCAATACATTAGTATTGCAGCATATTGTACCCGCAATCCAATGATCGCTGGTACAAATCCCCTAAGGGGACTAATAAAATGTGTAGAAGAATTAAAGTTATTAGTAGTGAGAAAGAATAAAAGTTTAAAGTTAAAAAAAAAAAAAAACCTTTTCACATTTTTCTTCTAAAGTCATGTAAAAAAATAAACAAAATTGGTATCGCTACGTCCGTAAAAGGCCGAAATATTACAATATACCATTATTTGACTCGCACGGTGAACACCGTAAAAAACTTAAATAATTTAAACCGCCAAAATCGCTCTAGTTTACGTTTTTACTGCACGGCGAAAGCTGTAAAAACGAAAACCCCAAAAAATGGAATCAGATTTTTTTTCCTATATTACTGTATTTTCCTATTTTTTTTTTCAGTTTCCCAGTACTTTTTATGGCACTTTAAATGGTATCAATAGAAACTACAATTCCTCCCGCAAGAAATAAGCCCCCACATCATTCTGACGGAAAAATAAAAAAGTAATGGCTCTTGGAAGGCGGGGAGTGAAAAACGAAAATAAGAAAGCAAAAAATGGATCAGTCCTGAAAGGGTTAATTCATTTCTAATGAAAAAAAAAAAATGTATGACAACATGTGGGGTATTTCCGTACCCGGGAGAAATAGCTTTACAAAAATTGGTTGTTTATTTCTCCTTTATCCCTTGTGAAAATTCAACATTTTAGTGGAAAAAAATTGTGATATTAATTTTCTCTGCCTAATTCTAATAAATTCTGCAAAAGACCCGTGGAGTCTAAATGCTCACTATACCCCTAGAAAAATTCCTTGAGGGGTGTTTCCAAAATGGGGTAACTTGGGGGGGTTTCCACTGTTTTGGTCCCTCCAGGGCGTTGCAAAGGCGGCATGGCACCGAAAACCAATCCAGCAAAATCAGTTCTCCAAAATCCAAATGGCGCTACTTCCATTCTGAGCACTGCCATGGGTTCAATCAGCAGTTTATTACCACATATGGGTTTATTGCTGTAATCAGGAGACATTGCTTTACAAACGTTAGGGTGACTTTCTTCATTATTCCTCGTAAATATTACAAATGTCTATTTTTTCAGAAAAAAAGTAGATTTTCATATTTACAGACTAATTCTAATAAATTTAGCGAAAAACCTGTGTGGTCAAAATGCAAACTGTACCCGTAGAGAAATTCCTTGAGGGGAGTAGTTTCCAAAATGGGGTCACTTTTGGGGTGTTTCCACTGTTTTGGCACCACATGACCTCTTCAAACCTGACAAGGTGCCTAAAATACATTCTAAAAAAAAGGGAGGCCCAAAATCCACTGGGTGCTGCTTTGCTTCTGAGGCTGGTGCTTCAGTCCATTATCGCACTAGGGCCACATGTGGGATATTTCTAAAAACTGCAGAATCCGGGGAATAAATATGGAGTTGCATTTCGCTGGTAAAAACTTCTGTGTTACAAAAATTTTTTTTATTAGAAATGAATTTCGGTAAAAAAAATTACATTTGTAAATTTCACCTCTACTTTGCTTTAATTCCTGTGAAACGCCTAAAGGGTTAAAACACTTTGTGAATGCTAATTTGAATACCTTGAAAGATGCAGTTTTCCAAATGGCGTGATTTCTGGGGATTTTCTAATATATAAAGCCCTCAAAGCCACCCCAGAACTGAACTGGTCCCTGAAAAAATGGCCTTTTGAAATTTTCTTGAAAATATGAGAAATTGCTGCTAAAGTTCTAAGCCTTGTAACGTCCCAGAAAAATAAAAGGACGTTCAAAAAACGATGCAAACATAAAGTAGACATATGGGAAATGTTAACTAGTAACTATTTTGTGTGGTATTACTATCTGTTTTACAAGCAGATACGTTTAAATTTAGAAAAATGCAAATTTTTGAATTTTTTTTTCTAAATTGTGTTTTTCAGAAATAAATACCAAAATTATCGACAACATTTTTTCACTAACATAAAGTACAACATGTCACGAGAAAACAATCTCAGAATCGCTTGGATAGGTAAAAGTATTCCAACGTTATTACCACATAAAGGAACACATGTCAGATTTGAAAAAATTGTCTGGGTCCTGAAGGCCAAAACAGGCTGGGTCCTGAAGGGGTTAATAGACAAATTTAAAATGAAAAGACAGATCTTATGATTTTTTTTTCTCCATAATAGCCTGCTCCCACAAAACCTAATATAACATGCTCTGTTCATAACAATTGTAACAATTTCCGCATCAAAGCGTGACACTTGGATACTTGGGGTTACTATTTGACTCATATCTCTAATTAAAACCTCACACATACTTCCTGTCATTGCCAATGCCAATTACTTATATTTGTGTTTTTCTAGTTATAAGACTACTAAAAAGTTAGTCAATGCTCTTATGTCCTGAGTATGTTTCTGAAACATTATCCTCTGAACACTACCAATGAACAGACATGCACTGCTTCAATCTATCCTAAACTATGCTTTTATGTTAATCTGTCTAATGGCTGCATGATTACATTTCACCTAAAAAGCTTAGTCTAACTCAATTCCGATTTTGGCCTTCAGGACACAGATGATTTTTTCAAATCGGACATGTGTCACTTTATGTGGTAATAACTTCGGAATACTTTTACTTATCCAAGCGATTCTGAGATTGTTTTCTCGTCACATATTGTACTTTATGTTAGTGAAAAAATTTAGTCGATAAATTCAATAGTTATTTGTGAAAAACTTCAAATTTTAGTAAAATTAGCATTTTTCTTAATTTAAATGTATTTGCTTGTAAAACAGATAGTAATACCACACAAAATAGTTACAAGTTAACATCCCCCATACACTACCGTTCAAAAGTTTGGGGTCACCCAGACAATTTTGTGTTTTCCATGAAAACTCACACTTATATTTATCAAATGAGTTGCAAAATGACTAGAAAATATAGTCAAGACATTGACAAGGTTAGAAATAATGATTTTTATTTGAAATAATAATTTTCTCCTTCAAACTTTGCATTCGTCAAAGAATGCTCCATTTGCAGCAATTACAGCATTGCAGACCTTTGGCATTCTAGCTGTTAATTTGCTGAGGTAAAATCGGAAGAACTTTCACCCCATGCTTCCAGAAGCCCCTCCCACAAGTTGGATTGGCTTGATGGGCACTTCTTGCGTACCATACGGTCAAGCTGCTCCCACAACAGCTCTATGGGGTTAAGATCTGGTGACTGCGCTGGCCACTCCATTACAGATAGAATACCAGCTGCCTGCTTCTTCCCTAAATAGTTCTTGCATAATTTGGAGGTGTGCTTTGGGTCATTGTCCTGTTGTAGGATGAAATTGGCTCCAATCAAGCGCTGTCCACAGGGTATGGCATGGCGTTGCAAAATGGAGTGATAGCCTTCCTTATTCAAAATCCCTTTTACCTTGTACAAATCTCCCACTTTACCAGCACCAAAGCAACCCCAGACCATCACATTACCTCCACCATGCTTGACAGATGGCGTCAGGCACTCTTCCAGCATCTTTTCAGTTGTTCTGCGTCTCACAAATGTTCTTCTGTGTGATCCAAACGCCTCAAACTTCGATTCGTCTGTCCAGAACACTTTTTTCCAATCTTCCTCTGTCCAATGTCTGTGTGCTTTTGGCCATATTAATTTTTTCCTTTTCTTAGCCAGTCTCAGATATGGCTTTTTCTTTGCCACTCTGCCCTGAAGGCCAGGTGACACTGGCGTTTTGCGGGTACTATTTAATAAAGCTGCCAGTTGAGGACCTGTGAGGCGTCTATTTCTCAAACTAGAGACTCTAATGTACTTGTCTTGTTACTCAGTTGTGCAGCGGGGCCTCCCACTTCTCTTTCTACTCTGATTAGAGCCTGTCTGTGCTGTCCTCTGAAGGGAGTAGTACACACCGTTGTAGGAAATCTTCAGTTTCTTGGCAATTTCTCGCATGGAATAGCCTTCATTTCTAAGAACAAGAATAGACTGTCGAGTTTCACATGAAAGCTCTCTTTTTCTAGCCATTGTGAGAGTTTAATCGAACCCACAAATGTAATGCTCCAGATTCTCAACTAGCTCAAAGGAAGGTCAGTTTTATAGCTCCTCTAAACAGCAAAACGGTTTACAGCCGTGCTAACAAAATGGCACAAGGGTTTTCAAGTGTTTTCTAATCATCCACTAGCCTTCTAACACAGTTAGCCAACACAATGTACAATTAGAACACTGGAGTGATGGTTGCTGGAAATGGGCCTCTATACACCTATGTAGATATTGCATTAAAAACCAGACATTTTGCAGCTAGAATAGTCATTTAGCACATTAACAATATATAGAGTGTATTTCTGATTAATTTAATGTTATCTTCATTGAAAAAAACTGTGCTTTTCTTGCAAAAATAAGGAAATTTCTAAGTGACCCTAAACTTTTGAACGGTAGTGTATGTCTACTTTAGGTTTGCATCGTTTTTTTTCACGTCCTTTTATTTTTCCAGGACGTTACAAGGCTTAGAACTTTAGCAGCAATTTCTCATATTTTCAAGGAAGTTTCAAAAGGCAATTTTTTCAGGGACCAGTTCAGTTCTGAAGTGGCTTTGAGGGCCTTATATATTGGAAAGTCCCCATAAATCATCCCAAACTGCACCCCTCAAAGTATTAAAAACAGAGTTCAGAAAGAATTTTAACCCTTTAGGCGTATCAGAGGAATTAAAGCAAAGTATAGGTGAAATTTACAAATTACATTTTATTTGCCGAAATTCATTTGTAATCCATTTTTTTCGAAACAGAGAAGGCTTTACTAGAGAAATACAACTCAATATTTATTTCCCATATTCTGCAGTTTTTAGAAATATCTCACATGCGGCACAAGTCTGGTAAAGGACTGAAGCACCGGCCTCAGAAACAAAGTGGATTGTGGGGCCTCCTCTTTTTTAGAATATATTTTAGGAACTATATCAGGTTTGAAAAGGTCTTGTGGTGCCTAAACAGTTGAAACCCCCCAAAAGTATCCCCATTTTGGAAACCACACCATCAAGTTTTTCTAGGGGTATAGTTAGTATTTTGACCCCACAGTTATTTAGCAAAATTTTGTGGAATTAGTCTGTGAAGATGAAAATTGTTTATTTTTTTTTTTGCTAAAACATAGAATTTTTGAATTTTTACAAGAAATAAAGGAGAAAAAGCACCACAATATTTGTAAAGCAATTTCTCCCGATTACCGCAATACCGCATATGTGGTCATAAACTGATGTTTGTACCCACAGCAGGGCTCAGAAGGGAAGGAGCGCCTTTTTTATTTTGGAGTGCAGATTTTGCTGGAACAGTTCAGTGCCATGTCTCATTTGCAATGCCCTGGAGGGACTAAAACTGTGGAAACTGCCCACAATTGACCCCATTTTGGAAACTACACACCTCAAGGAATTTTTCTAGGGGTACAGTTAGCATTTTGACCCCATAGGTTTTTTGTAGAATTTAGTTGTAATTTTTGTCCACTAAAATTTTTAATTTTTTCATTTTCACAAGTGATAAAAGAGAAAAAGCCGCTCAACATTTGTAAAGCAATTTCTCCAGAGTACGGGAATACCCCACATGTGGTCATAAATGTTTTATTAGAAATTAATAAACCCTTTCATGACTGATCCTTTTTTGCTTTTATCATTTTTCACTCCCAGCCTTCCAAGAGCCATAACTTTTTTATTTTTCCGCCAATAGAGTGGTGTGAGGGCTTAGTTTTTGACGAAGGGGTGCCATAAAATGTACTGGGAAACTGAAAAAAAAATCTTTGCGGGCTGAAATTGGAAAAAAACGGATTCCTCCATAGTTTTTAAGGTTTTGTTTTAACGTCTTTCACCGTGCGGTGAAATGGACAACTTAACTTTATTCTGCGTCTCAATACAATTACGGTGATACCAAATTTATATAGTTGTTTTTATATTTTACTACTTTTACAAAGAAAGAAGTATTTATTAAAAAAAAAATTGTTTTGTATCACCCATAACTTTTTTATTTTTTGGTCGATTGAGCGGTGTGAGGGCTTATTTTTGGCAGGATGAGTTGTAGCTTTTATTGTGCCCATTTTATGGTACTTACAACTTTTTGATCACTTTTTATGACTTTTGTTTTAGTGTTAAAATGACCAAAAAACAGTGATTTTGGCATTTTAAATTCTTTATTTCTTACGACGTTCACCGTGCGCAAAAAATTGTTTTACTATATTCTGCAAGTGGTACGATTATGGCGATACCATATGTGTATAGTTTTTTTATGCTTTGCACCGTTTGTACAAAAAAACAAAAATCACACTTTCATAAAATAATAAATTTTTTGTGTCACAACAAAACTCTATTTTTCAGTTGTGCTAGGGCTTATTTTTGCGTGACGGGTGTGAGTTTTTATTGGTACTATTTTGGGGTAAGTGCGACTTTTTGATCACTTTTTATTCCAGATCTTGAGAGGGGTGGTGACCAAAAAACGGCGATGCTGGCCTAGTTTGCCGTTTATTTTTTTTGCGGTGTTCACCGTGCGGGAAAACATTATAGTTTTATCGTTTGGGTCGTTACGAACGCGGTGATACCAAATATGTGTACTTTTTTTTTACGTTTTTCGTTTTTTCCTATAGGAAAAAAAGCAGTTTTTTTTTTTAAACTTACAACTTTTATTTTTACACTTTTATAAAACATTTCTATTAACATTTTTACCTACAGCACTGAACGCTGGTAGAATACATTACACTACCTAGTAGTGTAATGTATTCCAACTGTCAGTGTGATGTCACAGTCACTCTGACAGAAAGCCTATGAGGACCAGCCAGAGGCTGTTCCCTATAGGCTTCCATACATGGCACAGCCGGATGCCGTTGTCTGTATGCCGTTAGTAACTCCCACAATTGCATGGGGGCTGCCGATGTGCTACAAACCCCCTAAATGCAGGGATCGCAATCGATCTCCGCATTCAAGGGGTTAATTGCCGAAATCGGCTGCGATGAGCCACTGATCGGCAACAGTGGAGTGTCAGCTGTCAGGGACAGCTGACCTCCCAGTTCCCGATGCACACTGCCATTGTTTGGCCTCATGTTGCCATGCCAACCATCGGCAAACCCTGTGATTTCATTGTTGGGATCTCTGGATGTACTAGAAACACCTAAAATGCGGCGATCGCAACCGATCACCGTATTTAAGGGTATAATTGCCTAAATCAGCGGCAAAGGACCACTGGCCGGCAAGAGTGGAGTGTCAGCTGTCGGAAACAGCTGACCTCCCGATTGCCAGTGCACATTGTCACGGACAGTGTGCACCGGGAACGAGTTAGTAACTATACGTCCTCGTGCAGGAAGTAACCTCCCGCTACGACGTATAGTTACTGAGTGGTGTGGCTTGGGGTTAAGCACACTCGGTAAGCATACACAGTGCAGATCAAAAAGAGAACTCTTGTATTTGTTAATCCCGCTGTTGCAGAAATCACCCCCACCAAATATTTTCCCTAGATGCAAATAAGATTTGCACAATGTTGAGGGGGGAATTTTGGATCATTCCTTGCTGCAAATAGCTTTCAGTTCATCAATATTTCTGGGATGCCTTGCGTACACAACCTGACAGGTTGCAACTTTCCCGGAAACACCATTACACCGAGGCACGGATGTCCCGGCTCATTACTGGGTGCTTCTCTCGGCTCTATTGATCGGATTGCAAGAGATATCTGTGAGATATCTGTGACGAGCCCTACCATCGTGGCCTAGGGCGTTCAAGACTGTTCCTCTACTGCTGACCAACCCCTCCTTCCTCACTTAAGATCTGCTATCGGGTGGGACAATCTCTGTGTAAAAGTCCCTACCTGCTGCTCTCTGGTGGGGACACACCGCGCCTACCTTGAAGTGAGAGCCAAACGACCTGCGGCCTGTTCTGCCGTTGAAGCCGTGGACTAAATTTTAGGGCCTACGAGATATACAAACTGCTACAACGCTGCGGCGAAAGGTCGCAATTTTCCTGTACTTTCTCCTAACTTCTTTGCTAGTACAGCAAATACACACTGCACATTTTCCTGGTTTCAGAAAGAAAGCCTTTATTGTACGGGCACAGCTCAAATATTTTAGGAAGACCTGCAATCTTCCGATACATAGGATTACATTTACAGGGCAAATGTTCTGCACTGAACGGTTGGATTAACCTGTTAACGCCGAAGGACGGATATATCCGTCCTCTGCAGCTGCTAGTTCGCGCAGGAGGACGGATATATCCGTCCTGTGATCGCGCGGGTACTGACAGTGTGCCCACGCGATCAGCGGCAGGAGCACGGCTGTTATACACAGCCTGGCTCCTGCTGCAACTGCCGGAATCTAAGCGCGCTCCGATTCCGGCAGTCTAACCCATTAAATGCCGCTGGCAATAGTGACAGCGACATCTATTGTGTTTGACAGAGGGAGGGAGCTTCGTCTATCACCACATCGGCGCCCCCGCAAAGAAATCGCGGGTCGCCGTCGGGTTTCCATGGCAGCCGGGGGCCTAACAAAGACCCCCAGGTCTGTCTTCAGCAAATGCCTGTTAGGCCATGCCGGAGGCATGGCCTAATAGATTGCCTGTCAGTTTTACACTGACAGGCAATAATGCTTTGGTATACTAAGTATACCAAAGCATTATAAATGAAGTCCCCTGGTGGGACTAAAAAAAAAAAATGTAAAGCAGTTAAATAAAGTTTGTAAAAAAAATTAATAAAAAAAATTTACACAGTCAAAATCAAAAAGTGGTTTTATTTAGTAAAAGTGGCAAAACAAAAATAACACATACACATATAGGGTATCCCCGCAATAATACGCCTCGTTTACGCCTGAAAATAGGTCGTGTGAAACCAGCCTTATACTACACGACTCTATGAAAAATATTTGTCGCCCAGAGGATCTTGTGCCAATATATGAAGATCTTGGATTAGACCCTCGTAGACCATTGTCTTGGCTGCAGATTACAGATGTAACCATAGTACCGGATCTTCCCAGAGTCGCTCCTTGGAGCCCATCGAAAGAAAAATCTAACCGCAAGAGACCATCCACCACAGCGGACTGAATTCGACCAGAAATTTGATGTTTTGACTTTGAGACAAATTCCTACATGGGAGCTTCCTTGATATCCTTTTTGATAGAATTTGATTATATATGTTGATTGATTTGCTTAATCATTGGTCCTTCAGATCATTCTCCTATAGATATATCAAAAACATTCTCTTGGTTTGTTGCAAAATGTTATGCATATTCATATTTGATCCACTGTAGAACTTTCATGAGTACACATTGACGCAACTGATCTGACTCATGCTGATCGACAGTGGTCACTCCTTTCACTTGTAATTTTTGGAAAACTCCTCGGCGGAGGTTACAAAAAAAAATAAAGACGAGCCTTCTCTCAAATATGCTCGGATCTATAGAAGCGTCAGGTGAAATTTGCTTTATTATATCCTGCGGTCCTTAAAATCTTTCACGCGGATGGGTCTTTTGAATCTTTTCAATCTCTGGTAGAGGCCCTTGCAGGCATACAGCCCTCGTCACCTAACAGTCCACCTACTACCCACCCTACATCTGCATTCCACAGGCAGGACGAGGGAGAATCTCTGGACAATACTTAACTTACCTCATCTTCTCCAAAGTCACAGAGGGATCATCACCTCTCTCAAGTTACTACCTGAATATGTTCAGATCTTCAACTTAAGCGGACAGATACTTTATTATTTGCAGACGATTGACTGTCCTGTGTTGGATCTTTTTCTACTTCCCTGACTCGGATGAGATACGGCTGCATTACCTGTCTTTTCATATGCTTTGGCGTTTTAGGAATGGTAGTATGGACGGTAGTATGTACATACTCGATATTTCAGTTTCAGTCTTATTTGCTTCATCGGCTGATTATGCAGTGGCGTAAGGATGGACATTGTTAATAATTTTTCTATGATGCGCAATATTCATGCTTTTGTAGTATTGTGTTTCTGCGTGTCGGAAATAAGTGAAGTCCCAATGCACCATCGGGTGGGAGTTACAGAAATGCTCCACACTTCAAGTGCGGTGCTTTTATTGTTTAAAGTTCTAAGTATGCTTTTTCTGTTAGTTGTGAGGGAATCCATGATCAGGGACATCTATATTCATACTGCTTTCATTGTGCCTTCATATGAGAATTGTATCGTGGAATGTTAAAGGTCTCAGGTCACCACATAAACGCATGATGTTATTGCGTCATCTAAAACGTTTACGTACAGACATAGCGCTCTTGCTGGAAACGCACTTGTCAAAGGTAGATTTAGGATGCAGACGCTATGGGTAGGGCAGGTGTTTGGATCTCCGGCTACGGAATCAAAGGCAGAAGTTCTTATTCTTGTGCACCAAAAGCTCTCTTATAAGGTTACACAAATCTCTAAGGATTCTGAGGGCCGTTGGATAAATGTGTCGCTTACTAGTCCCACGGATCAAATTAGTTTGTATAAAAGTATATGGCCCAAATGTACGTAGCTCATCTTTTTTCCATAGTCTGAGCAATATTATTGGAGATGACAACTTTCCACAAACATTTTTAGGTGGTGATCGGAATGTGGTTTTGCACCCAACTGAAGATAGGACCAATGCAGGCCAGGTGGGGGGTCATTCCTTATTCACAAGGGAAACGATATTAACGATATTTCATACAGAAACAGATTTGCACGATGTCTGGCGTTTACACAACCCGAAGGTAGGGAATATTCTCGTTATTCACACCCACATCAATCCTGGTCATGCATTGATTACACTTTAGCATCTCCCCTTCTTCTGCAACGAGTACGACATTGAGAAATAGAGCAGATGCTCATTTCAGATCACTCTCCTGTGATATTAGACATACATGACTGTTTTCCCCATGGTACTGATTTCTTATGGAGATTTCCGTCTAATTTAGCTTCAGAGGAATCTTTCCAGAGCCGACTTAAATGTTGGTGGCAGGAATTTGAATTGACATACGGAGCTCATGCAATTAATCCTCAGCTTTATTGGGATACAGCAAAGGTAGTCATGCGGGGTCACATTATGGCATACGTTTCTAACTTTAAGAAAGTCACTAAACAAAAAATTTGTGATCTTAGCGCCACTCTCAACAGTCAACAGAGATTCTTGGACAAAGGCTAAGAGGTGTGGTTAGCCAAGGGCGAGAATCTGAAGCGTTCGGCCTTAGAGGCAAAATTGTACTGGTTTGCTAAAAAAGTAGGCAGTCTCCTGGCTAGATTATCTAAAGGTCCGTGGTCACATTCTATTAATTGCTAGGTTGAAGAATCAGTTAGGTCAACCGCAGAGTCACCCACAATAGAGAAATAATATTTTGAAAGATTTTTATGCCAGAATACTCCTAATATGACTCCTCCTACACTAGAATCCCTAAATTTACCTGTTCTCACTGAAGAGGAGAGAGTTTTCATAGACTCCGCCATTACAGAGGATGAGCTTAAATCCACCATTAACTCTTTAAAACTTAATAAAGCTACAGGTCTTGATGGGTATACTGGAGAATATTTTAGAATTATGAGGGACCAAATCGCTCCGTGTTTGCTTCACCTGTACAATGGATACTTGACTGGACAGCCGATCCCATCAGCCTCCAACGTCGCATACATAAAGGTTTTACCGAAGCAAGGCAAAGACCCTCAACTTGTCTCATCATACCGACCGATCTCGTTAATTAATTTAGACCTGAAACGGATTTCTAAAATAATGGCAGATTTGCCTCCATTCTCCCAAGGTTAATCTCGCCTAGCCAAGTTGGTTATGTCAGGGGTCGTTCAGCGGTGTCAAATATTCACAAAATCCTGAGTGTCTTAGATGAAATCAACCTCAATCCTTCTGCTTATCTGTCCCCAGCGATCCTCACTGTGGATACTGAAAAAGCCTTTGATAAGTTGGACTGGGGATGGCTGGGCAGCATGTTGAATTCTATGCACATAATATAAAATGTATAGAGTGCCTACCGGCAAACAGAGCCCTTGTTTCCCAACCACCAAAATTAAAATATAAGGTTTAATTGGTATAGACGACCATCAACAGACTACATAGAAGTTAAAATTCCTGGTCCATTGCTGATAGAGATCAGCATAGTGCAATGTGTGGTTATTCAAAGAAGCAAGGTGCTAACGGCTGCAGACCGCAGCACCACGTTGTAAGTTAAATTACTAAGAGACCAGCAGGACCAGAGTTAAAAATTCAAAAGAGGGGGGCTCTTTTGAATTTTTAACTCTGGTCCTGCTGGTCTCTTAGTAATTTAACTTACAACGTGGTGCTGCGGTCTGCAGCCGTTAGCACCTTGCTTCTTTGAATAACCACACATTGCACTATGCTGATCTCTATCAGCAATGGACAAGGAATTTTAACTTCTATGTAGTCTGTTGATGGTCGTCTATACCAATTAAACCTTATATTTTAATTTTGGTGGTTGGGAAACAAGGGCTCTGTTTGCCGGTAGGCACTCTATACATTTTAAATCCTTTGCGCCCACCAAATACTAAGGTCCACCCCTTAGTAATTGCTATGCACATAATAGGCCCCTTTTGTACGTACTTGACAGTGCTTTCTACTGAACCGTCAGCGAGGGTATATACGCCTGGCTTCCTGTCGTCCCCTTTCCCTCTATTCAAGGGCCCGCGACAAGGCTGTCTCCTCTCGCCCCTTCTATTCAATATTGCCCTTGAACCTTTTCTTAGGACATTGGAGGCTGATGGAGATGTTCATGGTAGAACGGTAGGCTCGAATGTTGTTAAAGCGTCATATTTTGCAGATGATGTTCTGGTCTTTCTATCTGATCCACTCAAGGATCTTCCTCGAGTCTTTGACTTGTTGAAAGCCTTTGAATTTTCTTATGGCTTCAAGGTTAACGTTGCAAAATGTGAATTATTAGATTTATCTAAAGCACAGTCCTTGCCTAATTAGTCTACTCTTAAAATACCTATGGTTATTTCCAAAAGTTCGATAAAATATTTGGGAATATATATTGGCCATACCCCGGATTCACTATATACTTTAAATTATCCTCCCTTGTTTTCTAAAATTGTAAATGAAATAACGAGATGGCGCCATTTGCCACTTTCTTTTATGGGTAAATGTCATTGACTTAAAATGGTAAGTTTCCCTACATTATTGTATCCGATGCAGACTATACCTCTTCTTCTTAAACATACTGATATTTTGAAACTTAATGCTGCTTTTACCTCTTTCATTTGGTCTCAAAAGCGTCCAAGGATAGCTCTTAAGAAGCTTATGACACCTAAGGACTTGGGGGGCCTAAATTTCCCCGATCTTCGTAGTTATAATTTAGCAGGTCTTGCTCGACATGGGATTGATTGGCTGCAGAATTCTAACTTCTACTCCAATTATTTTCTAGAGGCAGGGATAGTATATCCTTTGCAGTTATCTTCCTTATTGCTTACTGCTTTTGGTATTCTCCCTGCAATTGTGAGACGACGCATTTTATTACGGGATACTATAATGGCTTGGAAGTCTATTAGGTCTTTGTTCAAGCTTCCTCAGCGCATATCCAAACACATGAATCTTTGGGGACATCCAGGTTTCCCCCAGGGGAGGGATAATCCTAATTTTCCGCAGTGGCACGTCTTGGGCATCTCCCAACTCAAACACATCCTACAACCTTCTGAAAACCGTTTTATGACTTTTCAGGAAATGGTATCTACTTTACATGTCCCTTCACATCATTATCTGGCCTATTGTCAACTACGTTCCTTTTTAAGATCTTTACTCCATGACATTTCGCCGGAGTGGGTTGAGAATCCAATGGATTCTTTGATTGGCACTCCTCCATCCAAATTCTCTTTATCACTTCTTTATAGAATGCTTAGGGAATGACAGGCGAAATCCGGTTCTTCATCAATGTTTAGGGCTTGGAACAAAGAATTCCCAGTCCCGGACCTGACACAACAACTTCTAGAGGGGTGGATAAAAGTGTGAAAAGCGGTTGTAAATGAGCAATGGCGTGAAACACATTTTAAATTTCTTCATCAAGCCATTTACGGTTTCAATATACCCCCACATCCTAACGCGCCAGATAGATTGGTTGGTTGCCTGCCCCAGATGTGACACCCCTAAAATGGACCTTCTTCATGGATTATGGAGATGTCCCAAACTTACCATGGATCCATTTCCCCATTTATTGCACATTTTTCACGACCTTACCTGTTTACCACAAGCCCTTCATGTGTTTCTGTAGATTGCTAAATGGTGCTTATTGGCTCACTGGCTTACGTCTCTCATTCCTACACTTACCGAGCTCACGAATCAGATGAAAAAATGTATACTTATGGATAAGTTGGACAAAAGAACGTACGCCGGAAACTAAAGCTTCAAAGTTTTTCCAGAAATGGAAGGTTTTTATTGGTGAACATTATCAACAAAGTGAAAATACAGAGTTGATGGCTCCGTTTCATTACACGTCATGGTATTTGACCAGAGCTGTCGCTGGTACGCTTGGAAGATTGGAGTCTCGGTGACTGTAGGGAGAAGAGGTATTTGAAGCTAATGGTGCTACCTGATATGGATCTTAGATCTGATGGTTTTTTAACAATCTGATTTAAAACTTATGAGTCCTTGAGTAATGGAGGGTGGGGGGGGGGTCTGTTTTAACTAGTTCATTTGTTATAATGCTATATGAAACGAAATGAAAATATGTGCTTTATACTGAGAGTGCTTTTTGACGACTTGTATATTGTAATTTTGTGCAATGTATGCTGTTGTTATTGTACATTGTCTTTTCTCATGTATCACTTTTGTTATATTTCATCTTCCAATGTAGAATAGAGTTTAAAAAAAAATCAATAACAGTTAAAAAAAAATAAAAAAATAAAAAGAAGAGGTGTGACTATCGCTATAAGAAAATTGATCCCGTTAAGCTTTACCTCCAAACTCTCTGACCCGGAGGGCAGATTCATTTTTGTAAAGGGTGTGATAGCTAATATGCCGGTAACAATTGCTGGTATGTATGCTGCAAATTCTAACCAAACTCCTTGGATCGTAAAAGCACTAAAACAATTGAAATTATTTAAAATTGGAATTCTCATATTAGGTGGTGACTATTACGTCACCCTAGAACCTTTACTGGATTCATCTAGAGGAAGCTCTGAGCAGTCTTACAGACAACTAAGGGTTTTGCATAGGACACTGTCTGACTTGCAACTTAGGGATGTGTGGAGATCCTTTTACCCTACTGAGAGGGACTATTCCTATTACTTAGCCTCACACAGTTCATATCAGAGGCTCGATTACCTGTTTGTTAAGGCTTTACACCTTTCACGGATTACAAATATGAATATAGGTCAGATTGCGGTATCTAATCACGCCCCAGTGAATATGTCCGTGAACATAGAGTTCTTCACTTGGCGGCTTAACAAAACACTGCTTTCAAAGGAATGTGATACACAACACATATCCGATAGAATTACACAATATTTAGAAGAAAATATTGATGACACAATTGCTAAGCCCAGTATATGGGAAGCGCACAAAGCAGTGATAAGGGGTGAATTTATCTCTCTGGGCACACACGCTAAGAAACTACATAGAAAAGAACTAGACAACACTTTATCCAAAAATCTTCAGTTAGAAGTGCAACATAAGAAATCTCTAGCAATTTAGGTACTAAGTGACCTAACTGTACAAAGAGAACATCTTAAAAAGATCTCATATCGTAGAGCCTCGAAGGCATATTTATACGCACAGAACACTATGTATGTTCATGGTAACAGAAAATCTAAACTTACAGCACTATTGGCCAAAAATAAGCAAAAACAGATGTATGTAAAGGTTCTCCGCACTAACGACGGCTTAGAACTTAAATTGTATTGCAATAGTTTCTGTATCTTTAAGTAGTTTTATGAATCTCTTTATAAGCTTAGAACTCAGGAATCAGCAAACGCTTCTCTCCAGAGAACGGCCAAAATTGATACATTTTTGCAGGATCTACAATTACCTTGTCTAGGACAATCACAACAGGAAGAATTGACCCAACCGTTCACTTAATCTGAATTAGTAGAAGGCCTTTCCGAGACATGCCACTGGGGAAAAGCCCTGGTCCAGATGGTTTGTCGGCCAAATATTATAAAACTTTTAAAGATCAGTTATTACCTCACATACTTCAGGTGTTTAACTCTGATGTACAGGGCTTCATCCGACAAACTTTGGACGCGCACATTTCAGTCTTCCCCAAAGGAGGGAAGGATCCCACCCTTTGCGGCAGCTACCGCCCAATCTCGCTCCTAAATATAGACATAAAATTGTATGCTAAACGCATAGCCAACAGATTAAAAAGGCTTTTACCAAACATAATACAGCCAGAACAGGTAGGGTTTGTGACCCGAAGGGAAGAGAGACTGCCACTATCTTTATTATCCACTGATGCTGAAAAAGCATTTGACAGGGTAGACTGGTTATTTATGTCAAGCACCCTTAGGAAATTTGGTATACCTGAACTCACTATAGAACGGATTATGGCCTTATACATATGTCCCTCAGCAAAAGTACAAGTGAATGGGATCCAGTCTCCCAGTTTTGATATAACCAATAGGACAAGGCAAGGCTGCCCATTATCCCCTCTTTTGTTTGTTTTGACCCTAGAAACCCTGATACAATCAATTCGGCAGAACAAACAGATTAAAGGAATTGAGGTGGGTGATACATCATACAGCAGCTTTTGCAGGTGATCTGCTCATCTTGACGAGTAACCCAGATAGATCTTTCCCCGCCCTGACAAAGATATTTGAATACTTTCAGGACATTTCCAATTTCAAGATCAACCCATCTAAGTCGATGGCACGCAACGTAACATGTTCCAAAAGGGTAAACCTGTTAGCTCAAAAAACTTCCCAATTCACTTGGTCTCCAGATTTTATAACATACGTAGGCCTCAAAATATCCTCGACTCCGGGTTCCTGGTGTAAACTTAATTATACTCCTCTCCTTTCAGAGATTGATAAATTACTGAATAATTAGAATATTTCGTACATATATTGGATAGGGAGGTGTAACTTAATTAAAATGCTAATAGTCCCCAAAATAGCCTACTTGTTACAAACCATGCCCATCTACCTACCACAAATATTTTTTCAGAAGCTCCATAGCAAATTGTTGAAATTTGCCTTGAATAAGACCGGTCATATAGTAGCTTTCAGTACACTAACTCGCCCAAAATCCCAAGGAGGAATACATTTCACCGACATGCAGACCTATTATCGGGCTATCCAATTTGGTAGAATCTTGGATTGGCATTCAAGTTCTAGAAATAAATTATTTATACCTATAGAAGAAGAATTAAATGGTGCTCCATTGACACAAACACCCGCATATCAACCTCACGTTCTAAGTCTTCGCGTTCCAATCCCTTGAGTAATGCCCCATATGAAATATGGAAAAGATTATCAAAACACAAAGATATTAGCCCAGACCCATCACCACTAGTAAAACTGGGAGATTTGATAGGACTGCAGGACCTTGTCACTAGTAACACGACTTCACTTCGAGTTGAACTACGGGAGACACCCATAGGCGATATTCTATAAGATGGGGAAATACCCACGTTAACATACTTGCAGATGAAATTCCCTCGGGCACATCTGAATCATATACACTACAACAAAATAATGAAAAATTATGAGTTCTTACTGAAACAGGGTTCCATGTGTAGACCACTGACATGGTACGAAGCATTACTCTCCCCTCCGCCACCAATTCCCAAAATGACATCCTTAATATATAAGAAACTCATCTCTATGAACGCGGAACCTACACTACCTTACATTACATCCTGGGAAAAAAGAGTGGAGTATCAAATTTGAGCCTTCGGAGATTGAACAAATATATAAGCTTAGTAGTGGTCCATCAAGGTGTATAAATCTACAAGAAACTAATTATAAGCTAGTAAGTAGATGGTATAAAACTCCGGAACTACTTCACAGAATTGATAACACAATCTCTTCAGCTTGTTGGAGATGTCTTGCTCAACATGGATCTTATACTCACATATGGTGGGATTGTGATCTGATAAAACCTTTCTGGTGTAAGGTAGGACACATAGTGAAATCTATATGCCCATTTGCTCCTTTCTGATCACCTACCCTGCTGTACTCTCCAGGTTCCAATACTCTTCCGAATAAATCTCTGTAGTCTCACTTGCTTTTGGCAGCCAAAGCAATGATTCCTTTGTACTGGCGCAAAGAAGAACCACCTACTAGAACACATTGGCTCAACAAAGTCTAGAATGGAGGAGCTGAGTTTCAGAGCACAGAAAAACTTGGAGAAATATATGAAAATCTGGAGCCCCTGGCTTGATTTCCAGTCTGACCTGAATGGTTTTGGTAGATATATGTCTGAATAGTGACACTTGAGATTACACGTACATGACCTGATCTCGGAGGCCAACTATATTCTAGCCCCTTGCTTTCCAAATTTCATATTGACCCTTTCTAGTCATACAAGATTTGAAAATGTTAAAAGCCGGACACACAGTCTTGTATTTTTTGCTGTATTGTTTATTACAATGATAATTTAATATCATAAATTGATTACATATGTGCAAAGATAAGAAAATGTACTGAAATACTTTGCAATAACTTTTATTTTACACTAATTCGATGCATCCAATATTGTTTGCTTATGTTGACTGTTAAATATATAAATACGAGAGATTTGAAACAAAAAAGCTACATAATGGAAACCAGGGCCGCCACCAG
Organism: Rhinoderma darwinii; assembly: GCF_050947455.1. Lineage (NCBI taxonomy): Eukaryota > Metazoa > Chordata > Amphibia > Anura > Rhinodermatidae > Rhinoderma > Rhinoderma darwinii. Next base: position 73,547,672 of record NC_134692.1, read on the forward strand.
GAATTTCTGGGCCCCATACTGCCAAAGAGTAAGGGCCCCCCACTAAAAGGAATCTGTCACCAGTCTATCAGTTCCGTATCTCCTAACCAATCTAATAGGCCCTTTGATGCTGCTAACTACAGTGTGATTTGTTTTTTTTTAAAAACGTTTATTATTTGCAAAGTTATGAGCATTTTTCTAAATATGCTAATGTGGCTCTAATAGTCAAATAGGAGGTGACTTTCTTTTTACTCTGAGTGGTGTAATGTTTTCTGTAGGACGCTGTCCAATCATCATACAGCTTCTCCCCCTTCCCTACCCAGCAACACAGTGTGATCATATAGTATACAGCTTCCATTCCTGACTGTGTATTCAAGTGGCAATATCTCCGGTTCTGTCACTGCCATCCATGGTGTCATGTGAAAGATTAGAATCTCCTCTTTCATGTGCCACTATAACCGCTGTTCTAGGTGGTCCACAGTCAGAGATAAGGCTGATTGAAATTATCCCCCTTCCCTCCAGCTTTAGTTTCACACTGTGTGAAGCAGCTTCATGCTGATAGAACAGTGTCAGAGGCTGTGAGGCAGCACCACCTCAGGAGAATCGCTGCTGCTACCTCCCACTTGTCTAATAAATGCTCATTTACGACACTCGTTCGTTACTACAATCGAAAACGAGCATTCAAACGCTTGTTCCCGATAATTTCCCTGTGTAAACAGGGCAACAACCAGCCGATGAACAAGCAAATGCTCGTTCATTGGCTGATTGTATCGTTTTAAATGCCTTAAATATTTTCGTTGAAATTATAGAAATGTTTGGGGATAAGTGATTGTTGTAACGAGCGCTTGTCCCCATACTAGCTTCTTGTGAAAGGAGCAAACGAGCGCCGATAAACGAGCTGTCTCAACGGCTCACGTCGAGAGTATCTGAAGTTTTAAAAGTCTGAATGTTGAGTTTTGACCTCTGGGGCTCCACTGATCCTGAGGACTGGGAATGCCCTTAGAGAGGGCGCACTCACAAGGCTGTTTCCATATCTATCATATGGAGAGTGACCGTGCATGCTCAACCACTTCTCCACCAAGACCGTTCTTCTCAGGAATGGTGGAGCTCCCAGCAGTCAGACGCCACTATTCTGGATTTTTTGTCCTATCCAGTGGATATCCAAAGGGGGCACAATCTAGAAGAAGCAAACGGCCCTGTGAAGGGGCACAAGCTATTGGGGCAATGTCTCTATAGGGGGAAGGGGGTCCTATCTACCAAAAAAGAAGGGCTCTGTAGGTGAAAGGGGACAATCTACAAGAGACCAAGGGCTCTGTGGTAGGTGAGGACCAATTTACCAGGACCAAGGTCTCTACGAATGGAAGGGGGCCAAGTCTACCAGGGGCAATGGCCTTTGTAAGGGTGGGAGGCAAGGGCTCTGTAGGGAAAAATACATACATTTTGCATGATTACACAAATGCTGCTGGTACTATTTCTTACCAGACAAGCAGCTCCAGTCCTCTTCTCCTGCTCCTTTTTCAATGTGCTGGTGTTTGTCTGGACTGCAATATCACTCAATACTCTTCTCTTCCGTGGTATTTTCCTTTCCGGCATCGCAGCTGTCAGGATAGTGAAGGGGGCAGCATAGTTTTGTAAATCCTGCGATGCAGCTTGATTATTAAATGCTGGGGCCCATGTAGTTTCCATTAGATAAAACTACAGAGACCTCAGTCAGCACTATAAATGTGAGCGACTGATAGCAGCGCTGAAAATGTCAAGCACAGAAGTCCTGTCAGTGATTCATAAATTAGGACTGCCTCCTTCTGCTCCCCTCCCCACGCACGGCTACGCAATGCAGGCACATTATATCGATGTGGAAGAGGAGAGTAGAAAGAGAGGCGATCCGGCCGGGACATCGGCAATGATGTATCCAGCTGCAGTTGTTGCATGGGCGGCCCATTCTTTCCTCCAAAGTGAAACAATGGGAGCACGGGGCCCTATTGCAAAAGACTAATGCATAAAGCATCTGCAGGCAGAGGCGGGTGACAGTGGTTAGCTGCGGCAGGCCCCTTTTTTTGTTAATTTATTCCGGGCCCCTGATGGCAGTACCACGAGTACTGCCCCTGAAGGCAATACCGCTAGTACTGCCCTGATGGCGACCCTGATGAAAACATTCTTCTTTACTCCGCAAGACCTCTGAAGTTGTCATACATTATCTGGCACCAAGACTTGAGCAGTATATTCTGTAAGTTGCAAAGTGGGGTCTTCATGGATCTGACTTGTTTTTCCCGCAGATCCAACAGATTCTCAATGTGATTGAGATCTGGGGAGCCAAGTTAACGCCTTGAATTTTTTTTCATGTTCCTCAAACAATTCCTCAACATTTTTTGCAGTGTGGCATGGAATTATCCTGCTGAAAGGGCCACTGTCCTTAGGGAATACTATTACCATGAAGGCGTGTACTTGGTCTGCAGCAATCTTTAGGTAGGTGGTACTTCTCAACATCTACATAAATGCCAGGACCCAAGATTTCAAAGCCCAAGATTTCAAAGCACAGCTTGCGTTTCTTACCATAATGCATCCTGGTGCCATGTCTTCCCCAGCTAAATGATGCACTCACATCTGGTTGACCACATGATTCTTCAGACCAAGCCACCTTGTTCCATTGCTCCATGGTCCAGTTCTGATGCCAACGTGCCTATCATAGGCGCTTTCAGCAGTGAACAGGGCTTAGCATGGGCACTTTGACCGGCCTGCAGCTACCCAGCCACAAATACATTAAGCTACGATGCATTGTGATCTGACACCTTTCTATCATATATGTAGAGGTTCAGATAGCACCAGCTTGGGGGGGGGGGGGTGCACAGATAGGGGCCCAACCCAATTCCGAATCAGTAAAAAGTATCCGGCACACAAATTGGAGTGGAGATCTTTATTTATCTTATTGCCAGTGGCTGAGTGCAACGTTTCGGTCTTGTAGACCTTCTTCAGGCTCTGAGCCGTGCTGGGGACTGTTGTGTGAGCGCCAGGCCTAGTAAAGGCTGCTGGCCAATTTGGCCCTTGTACAAGTCATTCTGATAAAGGAGACTTTTGTCTATATATATTTTGTCCCTTTACTCCGTTCCTAGTTTGTTAACGCTGTTTCCTATACAACCCGCTTACTTTGTATTATTTAGTATGTACACACACACTACAGTCCTTCACACACGACAGGAGTAACATACAACATTGGTAGATACTTAAATATATAAAAATACTTTATTTATAAACATAGAAGTGACAAAACAATATACATTATATCAAGATACAATACATTACATAGAGAACACAACCGCACAAAGCAGCCTCCCTTGGCTACTAAGCACATGTGTCCAGTAATGTGTATGTATATAGAATATATATCCAGATCCCAATTCTATACGGTCTCCTGGAACTACACTTAAACCGAAGCCACATCCAGCACCTGACCATTATTACATGTACATATAGAGACTCATGCATAAATAGATATATAATCTACTTATCTATAATTCACAGAATATATTCCTACACTATCTACAGTGAAGGAAATAAGTATTTTATCCCTTGCTGATTTTGTAAGTTTGCCCACTGTCGAAGACATGAACAGTCTAGAATTTTTAGGCTAGGTTAATTTTACCAGTGAGAGATAGATTATATTTAAAAAAAACAACAGAAAATCACATAGTCAAAATTATATATATTTATTTACATTGTGCACAGAGAAATAAGTATTTGATCCCTTTGGCAAACAAGACTTAATACTTGGTGGCAAAACCCTTGTTGGCAAGCACAGCAGTCAGACGTTTTTTGTAGTTGACGATGAGGTTTGCACACATGTTAGATGGAATTTTGGCCCACTCCTCTTTGCAGATCATCTGTAAATCATTAAGATTTCGAGGCTGTCGCTTGGCAACTCGGATCTTCAGCTCCCTCCATAAATTTTCGATGGGATTAAGGTCTGGAGACTGCTAAGGCCACTCCATGACCTTAATGTGCTTCTTTTTGAGCCACTCCTTTGTTGCCTTGGCTGTATGTTTCGGGTCATTGTCGTGCTGGAAGACCCAGCCACGAGCCATTTTTAATGTCCTGGTGGAGGGAAGGAGGTTGTCACTCAGGATTTGACCGTACACGGCTCCATCCATTTTCCCATTGATTCAGTGAAGTAGTCCTGCGCCCTTAGCAGAGAAACACCCCCAAAACATAATGTTTCCACCTCCTTGCTTGACAGTGGGGACGGTGTTCTTTGGGTCATAGGCAGCATTTCTCTTCCTCCAAACACGGCGAGTTGAGTTAATGCCAAAGAGCTCAATTTTAGTCTCATCTGACCACAGCACCTTCTCCTAATCACTCTCAGAATCATCCAGATGTTCATTTGCAAACTTCAGACGGGCCTGTACATGTGCCTCCTTGAGCAGGGCGACCTTGCGGGCACTGCAGGATTTTAATCCATTACGGCGTAATGTGTTACCAATGGTTTTCTTGGTGACTGTGGTCCCAGCTGCCTTGAGATCATTAACAAGTTCCCCCCGTGTAGTTTTCGGCTGAGCTCTCACCTTCCTCAGGATCAAGGATACCCCACGAGGTGAGATTTTGCATGGAGCCCCAGATCGATGTTGATTGACAGTCATTTTGTATGTCTTCCATTTTCTTACTATTGCACCAACAGTTGTCTCCTTCTCACCCAGCGTTTTACTTATGGTTTTGTAGCCCATTCCAGCCATGTGCAGGTCTATATCTTGTCCATGACATCCTTAGAAAGCTCTTTGGTCTTGCCTATGTTGTAGAGGTTAGAGTCAGACTGATTAATTGAGTCTGTGGACAGGAGTCTTTTATACAGGTGACCATTTAAGACAGCTGTCTTTAATGCAGGCACCAAGTTGATTTGGAGCGTGTAACTGGTCTGGAGGAGGCTGAACTCTTAATGGTTGGTAGGGGATCAAATACTTATTTCTCTGTGCACAATGCAAATAAATATATATAATTTTGACTATGTGATTTTCTGTTGTTTTTTTTAAATATAATCTATCTCTCACTGGTAAAATTAACCTAGCCTAAAAATTCTAGACTGTTCATGACTTTGACAGTGGGCAAACTTACAAAATCAGCAAGGGATCAAATACTTATTTCTTTCACTGTATATGTGCACATATAAAGTCTACTGCAATGGTATTATACTTATAATTATATACATACACAGAAAGCACACATATGATAGAATTTAGCTTGTTCCTGATGTTAAGTGCTGTTATCTCGGCGTTGACTCGACCCACTACATTGACTCCAAGTAAATCTATTCCCAGTATGCCAAGTATGCCCAGCTATCTCCAGATCCAGTTTACAATGGCTCCTTCCTGTACTGGGAACCATTGAAATGCTAAAAAGGAAGAGAGAAGAAACTATGACCAAATGGTCTCTGGGCATACTAACACCTCAAAGGGTGAACATCACTAAATAATATCAGTATTTACTATATCCATTTGCCAGGTATATTTTATGCGGTCTTAGTACAGAGTGTCTGGATGAGAACAATATTCTCCTTTAACACACTCAGATCCTTACACTTACCCATTTTTCAAGAACTGACTGTTCACTTGCTACCTAATATATCCCGCCCCTTCACATGCATCATTGTAACAAGATATTTATCCTTATTCACTTCATCTGTCAGTGGTTTAATGTTATGGCTTAACAGTTTTCTTTTTGGTGGCAGGCTTGTTGTTTTCTAAATTATATATTGAAAAATAGATAGGACACAAAATATAATAGCAAATCCAAAAACAGTACACAGTGTTTCCTAGAGCAGTCAAGCATTTATGCCTGGATATTTTCCTTAATAATTCTCTTTTCATTAGGAAGTTTAGGGCCCTATTCACAGAACATAGTCCTAAACTATAAATTCCTAGACTGGGTCTGGGTGTCGGCCGTTAAAAATGTCCGTCTTGGTCCATCTTTGACAGTCGTTTTCATCCGATCTGTGTATCTGGTCAGGGTCGTGTTTACGTTTTTGAGCTCCAATTGTCACCCAATTTGCATCCGTTTTTCAGAGTCCATTTTAAAATCTGCTGAATTTAATTTGTAATTTTTTTTGTTCTAACCCACTAAGAACACCCACACGAAGGTCAAATGATCACTTAGTCATCATTTTCTCTTGCTTTCAGAGTATAGAGAGCTTGGTCTGATCCCTCTGCTTTAGCATTGGTTTCTAGCGTTTTCTCTGAAATTTTTGACTTGCTACCATGTCCTCACAACCGTGAGGCAGCTTTGGCCGATTTCTCGAAAATTCTGGCAGCAACTGCAGATGCTGAATGAAGAACAGAGCAAAGTTTAGAAGGAGACAGAGGGAGCAGGGACAAAGTAGATAGCAAGAGACAGGCCACTGTTTTAGGAGAGGGGGACAGAAGTCTGAGGAAGGGGCTCTTTGTGGGGTCAGAATGTGCCCGGGGCTCGATGAGGATGTTGGACAGGGAATACAAAAGGTGGCAGGGGGGACACAAAGCGGTAGGGGTACCATGGGGAACAGAAAGTGGCAGGGGGTTCTTATGGGGTGCAGGGGACACTGAAGAGATTAAGTGGGTGGCCAGTGAGAAGAGTGTAGGTGAAAGTAAGACCGTATTTAGAGCTGATGCTGCCCTAGGCACTTTTAATGTTAACGCCCCCTATAACTCCCGAAGTTACGGAAACATCATAGCTCGCTGACATTGCGGCTCCAGCACTGGAACCAGGAAAGGTAAGTATAAGGCCTCATTTACAAAAGCGTAATATACGCGCGTGCGACGCGCGTGCTTTTCACGCGTGTCGTACGCACCTATATTACTCTATGGGGCAGTGCAGACGATGCGTGAATCTTGCGCAGCGCGAGTGCGTTGCGTAAAACTCACGACATGTTCTATAATCGTGCGTTTTTCGCGCATCATGCACCCATTGAAGTCAATGGGTGTGTGAAAACCACGAAGGTCGCACGGAAGCACTTCCGTGCGAACTGCGTGATTCGCGCAAGAGCTGTCAAACTGAATGTAAACAGAAAAGCACCACGTGCTTTTCTGTTTACAAACATCCGAATGGAGTGTCTTAGACATGAGCGAACCGAACTTTACCGGGTTCGGCCGAACTAGTTTTGACCGAACCCGGCAGGAGACAGTCACTGTGCAGGGTGCTGAAAGAGTTTAAACTGGTTCAGCACCCTGGACAGCGACTTCCGATTCCAATATACGTGAACGTGTAAAAAAAAAAAAAAGTTCTGACTTACCGATAACTCCCGGCTTCTTCCTCCAGTCTGACCTCCCGGGATGACAATTCAGTCCAAGTGACAGCTGCAGCCAATCACAAGCCAAGCACAGGCTGCAGCGGTGACATGGACTGCCGCGTCATCCAGGGAGGTGGGGCCAGATGTCAAGAGAGGCGCGTCACCAAGGACGCGTCACCAAGGCAACGGCCGGGGAGTTATCGGTAAGTACGAACCTCTTTTTTTTTAAACAGGTTACTCGATATGGTGATCGGAATTCACTGTCGAGGGTGCTGAAAGAGTTACTGCCGATCAGTTAACTCTTTCAGCACCATGGACAGTGACTGACGTCGACTAGCCTCATCTCTATGAAAATCACGCAGCCGCGCATCATACACGGATGACACACGGAGCTGTCAAGTGCCTTTTGCGCACGCAAAACGCTGCGTTTTTTGCGCGCGCAAAACGCACACGCTCATGTAAATGAGGCCTAATAGTTGGTTTTTTTATGTGTTACTAATTATTTGTTTTTTTACAGGTTCGGTTGTTGGACTACTTCGGATTTGAGGACTACTTCGATGACAGCGTTTTTATTATTCTCAATAAAATGGTTAATAAGGGTTGTGTGGTTTTTTTTAATTTCAAGAAAATATTTATTTTCTGTGTGTTTTTTTTTTTACTTTATTACTACCGCCTTAGTAACGACCGATGTCTAACACAGCGTCCATTACTAAGGCAGGGCTTAGTGTTAGCCAGTGAAAAGGCTAACACTAAACGTCCAATATTACCCCGCTACCTACCGCCACCATGGGTACCGGGAAGAGCCGGATACGATCCAGTATACGATCATCTGTAGTGACGGTCAGGTACTGTGGCGGCTGCAGGCTGGTAAAGCCCAAAAACCATGACCCATTCCACCCTGGTAATGCTAGCCCTGCTGCTACTGTGTTGTATCTGGCTAATTATGAAAACGGGGGAGACGCCACATAGTTTTTTTCTAATTATCAAAAAAAATTCTTTAAAAAAAATCTACGTTTGATTGAAATAAAAATAATTGAAATAATTTGATTGAAATAAAAAAAACAACACAACCATTGTTAACCAATTTATTGAAAATCAAAAAAACCCGCTATAATCTAAGTAGTTCTCGAATCCGAAGTAGTCCAATTACCGAACCTATAAAAAATAAAAGCAAAACAATTATTGTACTTCCCTTTCCTAGGTCCAGCGCTGGAGTGATGGGAAACTCCTAACGTCACTGCCCATATATGGATGGATAGTGACATCAGGAGAGGTGCTGGAGTCCCCTGGCAGAGCGATAGCAGAGGCTCTGCCCTGGGACTCAAGCCCAGGGAAAGCTCCTGACGTCACCGTCCATATATGGACAGTGACGTCAGGAGCAGTGCTGCTGTGACTTCGGTCCAGGAATAGCTCCTGTCGTCACTGTCCATATATGGACAGTGATGTCAGGGGCTTCCCCGGAGTCGGAGTCCCTGGGCAAAGAGCGAATAGAGTCTCTGTCCCAGGATTCCGGCCCTGGGAAACTCCTGACATCACTGACCATATATGCTGGAGTCCCCGGGCAGAGCTCTGGCTGGTGCTCTGCTTGGGGATTCCTGGGCCGGAAACTCCTGACGTCACTGTCCATATGTGGACAGTGACTTCAGGAGCTTCCCTAGTGCTGGAGCCCCAGGGCAGAGCACTATCTAAAGCTCTGCTCGGGGACTCCAGGGCCAGGAAACTATATGGATAGTGATGTCAGGAGCAGTGTCAAATATGGATAGTGACATCATGAGCTTCCACATCGACAGAGTCCTGGGCAGAGCGCTAGCTGATGCTCTGCTCTGGGACTCCAGCGATAGGAAATGCTTGACGTCACTATCCATGTATGTACAGTGACGTCAGGGACAGGGGCAGGATCCTTTTTAAACGGTTGGAACTCGGATGGCATCCAAGTGATGGCCGTTTTTAAACGGCCCCATTGAATTGTATGGGAGCCCTGTGGCTATGAGAAAGGCCCAAAATAGGGCATGTTCTATTCTTTGATGGCCCGGTAAAACGAGCCGTCAAAAAATCACCCGTTTGAATAGCCCCATTGAGATTCCAGCATCTCAAAGCCCCTAACGTCACTGTCCATATATGAGCAAGGGCTTTCCTAGGACAGTAGGCCCAGGCCAGAGAGCTTTCGATGCTTTGGCCGGAGACTCCAAGCTTTCGATGCTTCCCTGATCTAAGCACATAAAGTAGCGCTATCCCCTGGAAATCCTTTTGTGAGGGCCAGGCTCAGTTTTTAACAGCCGTCACAAGGACTAATCCCTGAAAAACAGCTGTTAAAAAGTGATCGATTGAGTTCTGTGGGGGCCGTCTGGCCTTGAAAACGGCCAAAAATAAAACGTCCTATTTTTTGACAGCAAGTATTTATAGGCTGCTAACAAAAAAAAGGCTGTGTGAATACAGCCATAGAACTACATTGTTCTAAAAACGGCCAAGTGATGGCCATTAAAAAATCGATTAGATACATGTTGTGTACTTGTCATTTCACAAAAATTCTGCCGTGATTCTGGCATGTGTAGCACTGGCGGCCGCGGGTCTCATTTACCCCAGCGGCCACCAGTTTTCTTGTCCTCTGCGCGTCTCTCTGCTCTGGGACACTGGCGCTCTCTGCGCTCTCTCCCGGCCTGTGCCCGTAGGGTGCGTGCGCACTCGTCCCAGTTCTTAAAGGACCAGGAATATTGCTCCCAACCTATCCCAGCTCACCCTGGACTTTAAGGAACTCTTCCCACTTCCTCAGCGATTGAGCAATACTGTTGCTGACCTTGTGTTAGGCTACATTCACATGAGCGTATCAGATACACACGCATGAAAAATGCGCGTGAAACTGGTCCGTGTGTGTTGCGCTATGCATCAGTCTGCTTTGCGAGTGGCATGCGCTATTCACGCATTCGCAAAGCACATCTTTTTTTTTTTATTATTATTTTTAATTGAATAGATGCGCAAATCATGCACCGCACACGGATGTGCATCCGTGTGCGGTGCTTGGTTTTCATGCACCCATTGACTTCAATGGGCATGTAGGTGAGTGAAAATGCACCAATGTAGGACATACAGTGAGTTTCACGCAACTGACTCTCGCTTCGTGAAAAATCCTGCATGTGTGAACAGCCCCAATGAAATCAATGGGTCCGTGTGCTGCGCGTGATTTCCATGCGCAGCACACGGACGTTATTCACGTTCGTCTGAATGAGCCCTAAGTCTGCAAAGGTTCCATAGCCTGTTCCTGATTCAGTGTTCGTGATGACTTCAGTATCCGTGTCCTGTGTCTGTGACCACTTCAGTATCCGTGTCCAGTGTCCGGGACAAGTCTAGAATCTGCGTCGTGTCCAAGACCAGTTCTGCTTCCAATAATCCAGCACAAACCAGATTCCGATAATCCAGCAAAAGCCAGCCGGCCATCCAGGCACCACCGACCAGTGACTGTCCTGTATTTGTTTGACCAGCTGCTACTCCATTACGGCGGAGAGGCCCAGTGGGCCCACAACCACGGTGAACGTTTGCTCAGGCCATGGACCTCGCTGGCAAACCCAAGACGGCGGTCCAAGCGAATCCTCTCTGGGAACGTGAAGTACTTGAGTCCACTAATCTGCAGTGCTTCCTAGACACCTTCCATATCGTCTTTGAAGAACCAGTCAATCCTCAGCCCCACTTTTATTCTCTCTACATCAGGCATGTTCGACTGTGGGAGAGTATGCCATCCAATTTCGTACTCTCGCAGCAGAGCTTGCCTGGAATGAGGAGACCCTGATGGCTACCTTCTGGCAGGGATTAGCCAGTAGGATCAAAGATGAAATGGCAGGGATTAGCCAGTAGGATTACAGATGAAATGGCAGGTCGTGATCTCCCATCTTCTCTGGATGCCCTCATTCTGCTGGCCACCCATATTGACCTGAGATTCCGAGAATGCTTTGAAGAAACCCTCCAAGAGAGAAAGTTCCCTAGACTGGCGCCTAACTTTCAAAGACCACTGCTGCCTCCTCCCACTACAGCTTCTGAAGAGCCTATGCAGGTTGACTGGGTCAGAATATCAGAGCAGGATCAGCAGCACAGACGCACCGCTAACTTGTGTATGTACTGTGGGAGAAAGGGTCACTATCTGCTCACAGTCTATCTCGTTGGTGAAGCGTCACATTCCGGCCTACTTGGATTCTGGAGCAGCTGGGAACTTCATACACCAAGCTTTAGTGCACCGCCTCTACTTACCCATGACTCCCCCGAAAGAAACCTCTAGCTCTGGTCATCTGTGGCCCGACCCAATTCTGTTCATCACTGAGCCATTGAAGTTACAAGTGAATGCCCTACACTCTGAACAAATAACCTTCTACGTTTTACCCGTGGATATTAATCTAATTATTTTGAGACTACCCTGGCTTCGCAGGCACGCTCCAGTGCTTGATGAATACCTATACGAGTATAGACCATTGGCATACGCCAAACAATAATTCGTCCACACAAATCATAAAGCAAATATCAATACCTATACCAGACTGTGAAGACTACTAGTATATCCAGAAAATGAAACACACATAGCACAAGTCATGTACCATGACAATATAAAATAAACTTTATTGAAATATACATAACACATTGGCCATCAAAATATAAAAACAATATAGCACACAGTTAAAAAGGAGAGTATGGAGGAGCTGCGTGAATAATCCAATATATATGCTACCATACTATAAACATCCTGTGATGTGGTAACAAATGCAGATATCTATAGAAAAGATAATCATATAGATCAAGTATTTGGACAACAGAAGCACATAAATATATTTAGCACCTAACAGAAGAGCACACAATTGTGCATACATATAAGAGTATACAGCTAACGCTCCAAGTTGCACCCAAAACAAAGACCATGCTTTATAAATAAAGGATATTGCACAAACCCATGGACTGCATGATAGGAAGCACGCAGGAACACTCCACACTGACCGCCCCCGACACACGTTTCGCCGTCAGCTTTCTCCAGTGCTTGATTGGAATTCTGGAGAAATTCTTCAATGGGGACCTTGCTGTCACCTCAACTGTCTGCCTGTAGTTCGTCCTGCCTGACCTCCAGTGCCTCGGTCACTCCCTGGTCTACCTCAGCAATATGCCGTTTATGCAGACGTGTTCAGCAAGAAGGAGGCCAAGACCTTGCCTCCGTATCGCCCATACGACTGTCCAATAGAGTTGCTCTCTGGGAGTTCACCTCCTCGTGGACGGGTATATCCTCTCTCTCTCTGCCCGAGACCCAATCTATGTCAGCATATGTCAAGGAAAACCTTGAGAGGGGGTTTATTAGAAAGTCAACGTCTCCAGCCAGAGCTTGATTTTTCTTTGTAGGGAAAAAAGATGGATCCCTCCGGCCCTGCATAGACTATCGTGGTCTGCATAAAATCACTGTACAAAACAAGTAACCCTTGCCGCTGATCTCTGAGCTTTTCGACTGTATTCATGGAGCCAAGATTTTCACTAAGCTCGATCTCTAACAGCATTTAACACCGGAGACGGTCACTGTATCACGTGATACCCTTCGGTTTGTGTAATGTTTCAGCTGTGTTCCAGGAATTCGTGAACAATATATTCTGGGATCTGTTGTATGTCTGTGTAGTGGTTTATCTGGACGACATCTTGATCTACTCACCTTATCTGACAACACACCGGAAGCATGTTCGCCAAGTACTGTCATGCTTAAAGGGGAACGACCTCTACACTAAACGGAAGAAATCCATCTTTGAAAAGAAATCCTCGCCCTTCTTGGGCTATATTATCTCTGATCATGGACTTCAGATGGATCCAGAAAAGGTAAAGGCCGTTCTAGATTGGCCTCGTCCTCAAGGTCTTCGTGCTATACAGAGATTGCTGGGTTTTGCAACTTTCAACAGACAGTTTATCCCAAATTTTTCTTCGCTTACCGCTCCCATCTCTGCTCTCACCAAAAAGGGAGCCAAGGCAAAGGATTGGCCCCCTAATGCTGAATCTGCATACTCAGAGGTTAAAAGGTCCTTCACTTCTGCCTCCGTGCTACACCATCTAGATGTCTTCCGTCAGTTCTCGTTGGAGATTGACGCCTCTTTCATTGGTGCTGGAGCAATTCTCTTCCAAAGTAACTCTAAGGGAAAAGCTGTCTCCTCTGGCTTTTTTTCTCTAAACACTTCTCGGAAGCGGAGAGGAATTATTCTGTTGGAGATCATTAGCTTCTAGCCATCAAGTTGGCCCTAGAGGAGTTGAGATATCTGTTGGAAGGTTCAGCACACACAGTTGTCATTTACACAGACCACAAGAACCTTACCTACATACAGTCGGCTCAACCACTAAATCTACATCAAGGCAGGTGGTCGCTTTTCTTTGCCAGGTTTAATTTTCAATTTCATTTTCGTCCAGCGGACAAAAACGTCAAGGCAGACAAGCTATCCCGATCATTTGAGACAACTGACCACGAAGAGTATTTACAGCACAGCATTCTCTCACATAGAATAGCGGTTACTCCTTTGCAGATCAAAGACATTCCTCCAGAGAAAACCTATTTCCTTCCTACAGACAGGAAGAAAATTCCAAATTGGCAGGTTATTCTGGCATTCGAAAAACAAGTGATTTCATCACCTGCCACGATTGGTGGTCCACGCTACCCACGGATGTCCACCTGTACCAAGTGTGCCCAAAACAAAGCTACTCATTTGAAGCCTGCGGGTCTACTAAAACCTCTGCCGGTTACTGATGGTTCCTGCCTCTGCTGGATGCACCACTGTTTGGGACGTGGTAGATAGTTTCTCCAAAATGGCACTTTTCGTTCTTCTGTCTGGTCTTCCCTTTGCTCCTCATCTGGCAAATCTCATCATTCTGCATGTCTCATCTGCACGGATTGCATCTGCACATTGTCTCTGATCGAGGCGTTCAGTTCACATCCAAATTCTGGAGAGCTCTCTGCAAACTTCTGGACATAAAACTGGGCTTCTCTTCTACATACCACCCTCAATCCAATGGCCAAGTGGAACGAATTAATCAAGTGCTCGAAAACTATATCCGCCATTTAATTTCAACTCAACATGAGAACAAGCTGCAACTCCTTGCGTGAGCCAAATTCGCATATAATAATCATACAAGCGAATCCACTGCTACTTCTCCATGTTTCATAGTTTACAGCCAACATCCTTGTGTGCCTCTCACTGTGCCTGCTACCTCCGAAGTTCCTGCAGCCAATATTTCCTACGGAAGCTTTCTCTAAATCTGGCAACAAACCAGTCAGGATCTTGCAGGCTGTGGCGCAGATGTAGAAATACACTGATAGGAAGAGAAGGCCACCTCCTCAATTTTCCCCCGTTACGAGAGTCTGGTTGTCCTCCAAGTATTTCTGTTTAAAGGTTCCTTCCTACAAATTCGCTCCTAGATTTTTCGATCCCTTCGAAGTTCTGCAACAGATCAATCCTGTGTCATACAAGCTACGTATACCTTATACTCTCAAAGTTCTCGAGTCCTTCCATTTGTCACCCGTTTTGCATCTGTTTTGTATCCGTTCTGTGTCCGTGTATCAGTTTTTGACGGCCGATTGTGGCCCGTTTTGCATCTGTTTTTCATTGTCTGTTTCTCATGTGTAGATAATGCCACAGTGTCCTCTGTAGAAAATGCTGCATTGCTCTCTATATATAGTGCCACACACCCCCTGTAGATAATGCAGCAGTGCCCTCTGTAGATAATGCCACAGTGCCCTCAGTGGATGCCACAGTGTTCTCTGTAAATAGTACCACAGTGCCCACTGTAGATAGTGAACACTGCTCTCTGTATATAGTGCCACACCCCCTGTAGATAATGCCAAAGTGCCCCCGTAGATATTGCCACACAGCACCTGTAGATAGCGCCACACAGCCCCCTGTAGATAGCGCCACACAGCCCTCTGTAGATAGCGCCACACAGCCCCCTGTAGATAGCGCCACACAGCCCCCTGTAGATAGCGCCACACAGCCCCCTGTAGATAGCGCCACACAGCCCCCTGTAGATAGCGCCACACAGCCCCCTGTAGATAGCGCCACACAGCCCCCTGTAGATAGCGCCACCCACGCCCCCTGCAGAAAACGCCACCTACGCCCCCTGTAGATAGTACCACCCATGCGCCCCTGTAGAGAGTGCCACTTATGCCCTCCAGTAGAGAGTGCCACCCACTGCCCCTCTTGGATAAGCCCCTGACATCAATGTCCATATATAGGACAGGGACATCAGGGGCTCCCTCTAGGAGCAGAATCCCCAGCCAGAGTGTCGACAACACTCTGGCCGGGGATTCTCTCCAGAAATAGCCAGACGTCCCTGTTCATATATGGACTGTGACGTTAGGAGCTCCCTCTAGGAGAGGAAGCCTCGGCCAGAGCATTTCCAATGCTCTGGCTGGGGATTCCGCTCCAGGAGTAGCCTGTGACGTCACTGTCCACATACGGACAGTGACGTCAGGGGTTAACTCTGGCAGGGAACTCCGCTCCAGGAGGAGTCCCTGGCAACACTGTCCATATATGGACAGTGACGTCAGGGGCTCCTCCTGGATCGGAATCCCCAACCACAGTGTCGGCAACGCTCGGGCCGGGAATTCTGCTACTAGAGGGAGCTACAGTGGCGCTATCTAAAGGGGGTAATGCTATCTACAGGGGGGGGGAATGGGTTGCACTAAATTTCCCCGCTAGGTGCTGCCAGAAGGTGGATGCGGCAGCACCCGGTGTTTAACTTGTGAACAATACATTAAATAGGATGCGCAGCCGGACCTCCCATGGAGCCATACACAAAAACGCTGCAGGTAACGATTTTGGATCCGGCTCCTGCACAGGTCCGGCGCTGTACAGCGACGCATTTTATGTCCCACTTGCCAGAACAGATCCCATAAAAAGCTATGGGATCCGTTCTAACATCAGTTTCTCTCCGGCTTTTCTACAACACGCCGGAGGGAAACGGACAGGAGCAAAGGACATATATGAACGGCCCCTTAGTTTAGAGAAAAAGACTGCAGCAGGATGACCTAATTAATATGTATACATATATCAAAGGTCAATATAGAGATCTCTCTCATGATCTGTAACTATAAACAAGGGGAAACCACTCCGTCTAGAGGGAAGAAGGTTTCTTCACCAACTTTTTATTGTAAGAGCATTGAGACTATGGAACTCTCTGCCAGAGGAAGATGTCATATTGAATTCACTTGAAATTCAAAATGGGCCTGGATGCCTTTCTTGAGTGTAATAATATTACAAGTTATGGTTACTAGATTATTCCAAATGGGTCAATGATCCAGGGATTTTATTCTGATTGCCACTTTATTTAAACAAACTAAGTGTTTGGGCGTCCACTTGGCAAATGAAGTTTAATGTAGATAAATGTAAAGTTATGCATCTTGGTACCAACAACCTGCATGCATCATATGTCCTAGGGGGCGCTACACTGGCGGATTCACTTGTTGAGAAGGATCTGGGTGTACTTGTAAATCATAAACTCAATAACAGCATGCAGTGTCAATCAGCTGCTTCAAAGGCCAGCAGGATATTGTCGTGTATTAAAAGAGGCATGGACTCGCGGGACAGGGATGTAATAATGCCACTTTACAAAGCATTAGTGAGGCCTCATCTAGAATATGCAGTTCAGTTCTGGGCTCCAGTTCATAGAAAGGATGCCCTGGAGTTGGAAAAAATACAAAGAAGAGCAACGAAGCTAATAAGGGGCATGGAGAATTTAAGTTATGAGGAAAGATTGAAAGAATTAAACCTATTTAGCCTTGAAAAAAGAAGACTAAGGGGGGACATGATTAACTTATATAAATATATTAATGGCACATACAAAAAATATGGTGAAATCCTGTTCCTTGTAAAACCCCCTCAAAAAACAAGGGGGCACTCCCTCCGTCTGGAGAAAAAAAGGTTCAAGCTGCAGAGGCGACAAGGCTTCTTTACAGTGAGAACTGTGAATTTATGGAATAGCCTACCGCAGGAGCTGGTCACAGCAGGGACAGTAGATGGCTTTAAAAAAGGGTTAGATAATTTCCTAGAACAAAAAAATATTAGCTCCTATGTGTAGAAATTTTTCCTTCCCTTTTCCCTTCCCTTGGTTGAACTTGATGGACATGTGTCTTTTTTCAGCCGTACTAACTAACTATGTAATATTTGGAGTCAGGAAATTATTTTTTCCCTAAGCAAAGGAAAATTGGCATTTGTGAGTTTTTGCCTTCTTCTGGATCAACATTGCATGAAAATAGACTGAACTGGTTGGCCTTATGTCTTTTTTTCAACCTTACAAACTATGTTACTATATATTATAAAGGTTACTTACGTTCCATAAAATAGGGACCAGACTCAATTTTCCAGACAATTTGCCCTTTTTGAGTTCCAGTTACACCTCTATTCTTGGAATCCCAAAAGTTTGCAGGAGAATTTTCATCTGAAAATAAAAGTAAATAGTGTCAGTATTAAAAAAGAAACAATGTAAAAGCTACATTTTGGAAAGTTTACACAACATGGACCAATCATTAGTTTACTTTAACTCGTTAGTGACAGCCCATAGGTGCTTATACGGTGTTAACTAACGGGCTTTATTCTGATGAAGTAGCCTTTTTACGGCGTTGCATCAGAATAAAACAACGCGGTCGGAAGCAGTAAAAGCTCCCTGCTCTCAGCTACCGGAGGTAGCTGATGGCTTGGAGCAGACCTGCTCGAGCAGGTGGGATCTAAATCAGCATCGATCCCGCACCTTTAACCTGATCACCCAGGGTGCCGATGGTTTGTATGGCAGCCAGGGGCCTAACAAAGGCCCCCAGGTCTGCCTTTAGTGAATGCCTGTTAGGCCATGCCAGAGGAATGGCCTAACAGATGCATGCCAGTTTTACACTGACAGGCAATAATACAATGCAATACAGAAATATTGCAGTTTATTATAAAAAGCGATCAAATGATTGCATGGTAGTCTCCTAGTGGGACTAAAAAAAGTAAAATAAGAAGTTTATAATAAATAAAAAATAAAGAAATAAAAATCCCAAGTTAAAAAAAATAACGTTTTCCCCTTCATTATGAAAAAATGTTTACACATATTTGGCATCATCTGTAACGACAACTATAAAACAATTACATTATTTAACCCGCACGGTGAATGCCGTAAAAAATAAAATTAAAAAAAACTGCGAGAATTGCTGTTTTTTGATCATCCTGCCTTCAGAAATTTTGGGGAAAAGGTGATCAAAAAATCATATGTACACCAAAATTGTACCAATAAAAACTGCACAGTTTTCCCGTAAAAAAAAGCCCTCATACAGTTATGTCAGCAGAAAAATAAAAAAAAAGTTGTGGCTTTTAAAATATAGCAACACAAAATAAAATGATTAAAAAAAAACTGTTTTTACTGTGTAAAAGTAGTAAAACATATGAAAACTATACAAATTTGGTATCGCCACAATCATAATGACCCACTGAATAAAAGTATTATGTTACATATACCACACCATAAACGGCTTAAATTTAACAAAAAAGATGGCAAATTTCCCCCAAAAAAGTAAATTAAAGTTAATCAATAAATTCTATGTACCCCAAAATTATGCTATTAAAAAATACAACTTGTCCGCAAAAAACAAATCCTTATACAGCTATGTCAACGGGAAAATAAAAAAATTATAGCTCTTTAAATGCGACGATGGAAAAATTAAAAATTGCTTCTACATTAAGGCCTAGAATAGGTTGTCACTAAGGGGTCAACCCCTTAGTGACCAGCCTATTTTGGGCCTTAATGACCAAGCAATTTTTTTCCTTTTTTCATCGTCGCATTTATAATAAATATTATATATATATATACATACATATACATACACACACACACACACATATATATATACACATACACTGTATATATTTACTTTTTATATAATTTTTTGATTAACTTTTATTAACTGTTTGGGGGAATAGAAAAAAAAAACAATAATTCCACCATTGTTCTATGCATTTTAAATTTACGCCGTCCACTGTGAGGCGAAGATAACATGTTACCTTTATTCTATGGGTTGGTACGATTACGGCAATACCACATATGCATAGGTTTTTTATGTTTTACGACTTTTGCACAATAAAAACACTTTCGAACTAAAATTATTTGTTTTTGCATCGTCGCTTTCCAGGAGCCATAACTTTTTAATTTTTCCGTCCATGTAGTGAGTGATATGTGGGCTTGTTTCTTGAGGGAGGAGATGTAGTTTTCATTGGTACTTTTTTGGGGTACATGAGGCTTATTGAACTTTTACTATTTTGGGCATAGATCCATGTCAGGCCCCCAGCTGCCATAGCACCGCATCGGAGCTCCCACCCTCTGTAAACAACTTAAATGCCGCGGTCGCTGTTGACCGCAGCATTTAAGGGGTTAAACGGCCACGATCTAAGTAAACTTCTCGCTACCGTTGGAGCAGGAGCCCGGTAGTCATCAGACAGCCGAGCACCCGCTCCAGCCTACATGGGACACCCGTGCAGGACTTAGACTAGGCTGCAGTGAAAATGCGGCGGCGGTGGCCTAGCCCTAGACCCCTTCGTGACTGCCGTGAAAAGGCGTACTGGTGGTCACTAAGAGGTTAAACTGTTACTTTAAGTCTTAACCGCCCCTATAAATATCACATAACATTTATTCAATAGTTGTAACTTTGCATTTAACGGCAACTTTGCAACTAAAAAGCTTACCCTAGGGGGGCGTGGCCAGCTGCTGATGTGAGAGGACGTGTGTGGCGATAGCTCCGGGCCAGCATCCTGTCTAACATCCTCCTGACGGTGCTGTAATCCCTGAAATCAGCCAAAATTCCTTACCTGCTGCTTCAGAAGGGAAGGACATCTTCCAGGACAAAGATGAGTCCGCCTAAAGCTATGGACGCGGCTGAAAAGCTGAAATCATATGCCCGCGTGGTGATCCAAGATGGCGCCGGCGGGAGCTCTGCGACGCAGGCGGCTGCGGCGGTTGTGGCTGGGACATCAACACCGACTCCTTCGGTGCAGGACGCGGGGATCACGCTGCAGGAGGCCTCGGATAAGCTGCTGACAGCCATCCTGGAGACACGTACGTCGCCAACGGCTAAGATCGACGAGGTGAGAGTGGATGTGGGCCTACTGAGACAGGACCTGCAAAATGTGCGGGAAAGAGTCACGGAAGCGGAGGGCAGGATTTCAACCTTGGAAGATCTTACTGCTAACATGCCTGCGGCTATACAGGATCTGCACCGCAAAGTTGAGCTGTGGCGCTAGAAAGCCGACGATTTAGAAAACAGATCGCACCGCAATAATCTCCGCATTGTGGGATTGCCAGAGAGGGCGGAGGGGCAGCGGCCTGGGGAATTCGTGGAAAAATGGCTGAGGGAGATCTTTCCAGCCACCTCCTTCTCGTTGGCGTATGCGGTGGAAAGGGCGCACAGGGTCCCAGCACGACTACCAGTTCCGGGTGCTGCCCCAAGACCCCTGCTTGCTCGGATGTTGAACTGTAAAGACCGGGATACGGTTCTGCTGGAAGCTCGGAAGGATTCGATTTGAAAATGCCTCTGTATCCATCTATCCGGATTTTTCTCCTGATTTGCAGCGGCAGAGGGCGTCATATGTCCCTATTAAGCGCCGACTTAGGGATCTGCAGATTCCGTACTCGATGGCCTATCCGGCTAGATTGCGGGTTGTGGATGGAGATCGTGCCATATTTTTTACGGATCCTACTGAGGCGGATGAATGGCTCACGAGAAAGCACAGGCGCTCTCCTCGTTGCTGATCGTTGTGGATATGCAGGCTGGGAGATCATTGCCGATATATGGAACTCATGGATGCCCCATATTGTTTGCATTGCAGATGCCCCTGTTGATTGTATCCTTATAAGATAATAATGCGATGTTGTACCATGTTATCTGCAGGCTGGTCTGTGGAGCATAAGATCCGTGGCACGTTCTGGGATGTTTAGTCCTCATAATCTTCTCCTTATATGTTCTGAATATGAGGTTTGCAGGGCATTCAATGCGTGTCAGGCTTTAATATGTTTCTATAATATTTGGTGGATGGGATGCTGGCCAGGAGGGAAGACGCTATGCTTAAATATATAGTGTGTGTGCGGCGGAAATACGCTAGCCTTAGAAACTACCCCCTAGATTATTGGCTACAAAGGTTTGCTCCCGTTGAGCAATGTATGTTCTTGGTTCTGTTATGAAGGATAATGAGTCAACTCACATGGATGCAGAAATGAGCATAAATGGTGTACACCTATGGGAATCGCAGACGGGTTCGGGACAGTTGATACTCAGGGGCTCGTGGGTAGGATTCTGGGCTATGGCTATTCAATATGTGTTAACAGTACGAAATGGCAGGATTACGGTTAATGTCCTGGAATGTCCGGGGAATGGGTTCTCCTGAAAAGCGGCATATGATATTCGCTGCTGTGCGGCGACAGTGTCCTCATTTAACGTGTCTACAGGAAACACACATGACACCTGATAATGTGAGGATTTTGAGTAAGCCCTGGGTGCAGTGGGTGGGACATGCTACCCACACGTCGTATTCTAAGGGGGTGGCTATATTGGTGCATGTTGAGCTCCGATGGAAATTGCTACAATCCTACATTGACCCCGAGGGGCGGTACATATTTCTGCATGCGGTTATTGATGAATGTCCCTATGTGATCTTGGGGGTGTACAATCCTCCGCCAGCCTCCTTGGCAATACTTCAAGAGGCCGTCCGATTTGTGTCTTCCTACCCGGGCTCCCGGGTGATCATGATGGGGGATTTTAACTTGGCTATGGACCCTGGTATAGACCGCTTCCAGGGGAACGGGGGTAGAGGTCCTGGAGGCCTCTCTCAGTTAGGTCTCCTTGTGAAAGAGATGGGCTGGATCGATCTGTGGAGAGCGACACACAAAGGGATTAGAGAATATACATGTCACACCCCACAATACAATGCGCTGTCCAGAATTGACTATATTGTTGGCTCGCCTGCGGTTTTCCAGCAGGTGGAATCTGTAGCTCATTTACCAAGGGGGATCTCGGATCACAGCCCAATATTACGGACATTAAAAAGGCCACAGGCAGGCAGAAGGGGAGTGGGTAAAATTCATCCGTTTTGGCTTCAGCTCATTCAGCAAAATGATCATATACCGGATCAGCTATCGATTTTTATAGAAGCGCATGCTCAGATGGAGAATCGCTCGCTGGTGTGGGACACCCTCAAGGCCTATTTGAGGGGATGTCTCTGATCCTCCATATCTTATGTAAAACGCGCTTCTGCCCTTCAGGAGGAGGACTTAGCATGTAAATGTTCGCAGGCGGAAG
The DNA here is from genome assembly GCF_050947455.1 of Rhinoderma darwinii. Classification (NCBI taxonomy): domain Eukaryota; kingdom Metazoa; phylum Chordata; class Amphibia; order Anura; family Rhinodermatidae; genus Rhinoderma; species Rhinoderma darwinii. The sequence goes on from NC_134692.1 coordinate 73,570,195, forward strand.
GGGTGTTCGTCCAGGATCCCTCGCCGGATAACAGGAATGCATGGCTGGATTTGGGTAGACAGTATTTACAGGTCTTGAGGGATAAAGCTTCTCGTAGTCTATTCTTTAGTAAACAATCTCACTTTGAATTGGGCAATCAATCGGGTAAAATTCTTGCTCATATGGTTAGGAACAGTTCTAGATCCCCTCTGGTGATGGGTATAGTGGGGCCAGGTGATGGAATCTGCACCTCCCCAGGGGATATCCTTGCGCAATTCACAAATTTTTACGATCAGCTGTATTCTTCAAAGGTTGATTATGTGCTGGATGAGTTGGAGCTGTATCTGGATGGAATATCGTTTCCTACCTTGACAGCAGAGCAGGTGGCAATGCTAGATGCTCCTTTTACCGTGGAAGAGATTTTGGAGGGGATGGCGTCTATGTCTAAGGGGAAGGCCTCGGGGCCAGATGGCATACCCCTGGAGGTATATTTACAGTATGGGGAGTTGCTGGCCCCCCAATTATTGGCCCTGTTTGAGCATAGCTATGTGAGCTCTGCTCTTCCGGAATCCATGTGTGATGCCACCATAATTGTGTTGCTGAAACCAGGCAAAAAACCTGATGAATGTGGTTCATACAGACCGATTTCACGGTTGACTGTAGATTACAAAATCTTTACCAAGATGCTGGCTAATCGGTTATGCACTGTGATAACTGAGATCATCCATTCAGATCAGTGTGGCTTTATACCGGCAAGTCCACCTCTGAGAATATAAGACGGGTGCAGGTAGTGACACAGATTGGCTGGGGGGGAACAGCAGGATTGGGCGTTGGCATCTCTGGACGCGGCAAAAGCTTTTGACTCGGTTGAACGGCCTTATTTGCTGGCAGTGCTGCGAAGATTTGGGTTTGGGGACGGATTCATTAAATGGGTCTCCTTGTTGTATAAATCTCCACGGGCGCAGGTGCTGGTGAATGGGGTCCTGTCCCCTTCCTTTGGCCTCCATAGAGGCACGAGGCAGGGGTGTCAACTTTCGCCACTTCTCTTCGCATTGGCCATAGAACCACTGGCCATTAATATCAGGCGTGATCCCCCATATATGGGGATTAGAATAGGGACCAGAGAGGACCGGATAGGGTTGTATGCGGATGACATGGCGCTATTTATGGCGAACCCCAATGCCACTCTTTCCCTTATTAACGACTTTGGGAGGTATTCCGGGTTGCTGATTAACTGGTCCAAATCGTATCTGATGCCTTTGAGACAGGATGACTGTGGATGGAGCACTCAGTTCTGTGGTCTGCCAGTAACTCCAGAATTCAAATACCTGGGGATTAATATTGCTAGGGATAGCTCTCGATCGTACGGGTTAAATGTAGCGCCTCTGGTCACTTACTTAAGGGATAAAATACAGTTGTGGAAAGGTCTGCCTTTGTCAGTGGCAGGACGCGTTAACATATTAAAGATGATTGTCTTGCCGATGTTTTTGTATGTGCTAGAACACATGGATGTGTTGGTGCCTAAACGTTTCTTCAAAATAATAAACTCGCTGTTCGCGCCGTTTGTATGTGGGGGGGGGGAAGAGATCTAAACTCAAGCTGTCAATCCTACAGAGACCTAAAGATGAGGCGGGAGCTGCGTTACCGGATGTCTTTTTATATTATCTGGCGGGTCAGCTCAGGTACTTGGTTTCTTGGGTCTCCCCCCCACCCCCCTAACGACTAATGCGGAGTGTCATCTAGCTCGGGTGCTGGGCTTGAAAACCCTGTGGCCGGTATTGGAACTGCATGATTTTAGGCACCGCTCTGTTACCCCTGCATAAGTTGGCCAGACGAGTCTGGCAACAGGCTAGAGACATACTGGGGTTTGTGGGGATGGTGGCGGAGAGTCCGCTGTGGGATAATCCGAGTTTCTCTCATTTGCATGGGATGCTGGGGAAAAACTACTGGTCCTCTAGAGACGTAAATACTCTGTCACAACTGCTAACGGACGGAGGATCTGCCATGGCGGTGAGTGAGATTCGTGCAGCTTTCAATATACCACCGCGGGATGAATTATACTGTATTCAGCTTCATCATGCTCTACTAGCACAATTCCCACTGAACTCCACGACATACTCTAGTTATGACTTGGTGGTGAGGTTGAGCACTCCGTTCACGCGCGGAGTCGTGTCACAAATTTATTCCTTTTTACTAGATGCTAAATTGCGAATGGAGCCCCTTGTGGCTGAGGATAGGTGGCGAGCACTTATTCCACAACTTACAGCGGAGGACTGGAGGGAGGCTCAGGGATCCCACTTGCTGGTTTCACCAGCTGCAAACAATAAACTAGTGCAACTGTTCATTATCCACCAATGTTATTTAACACCCGTAAGGTTACACCGTATGGGACGGATGGCATCCTCACAATGTCATAGGTGTGGAGAGCAGAGGGCTGATTTTATTCACTTAATGTGGGGTTGCCACTGGATCCTTAGCTTTTGGGAGGAGGTGGTCGCATTATTGATGGCAGTGATGGGAAGGACGATACCTCACAGGCCGGAGGTGTGTTTGTTGGGACTGCTTCCTGAGGAGCAGTGGTCAATATATGAGTGGATTTTCCTCAGAGAATCACTATTTATGGCAAGGAAGGCGGTGGCCATAATGTGTATGGCTGATAGGGTACCGACAGTAGCGCAGTGGCGTAAATTGGTCAATGAAATACTTCCCTTTGAAAAAATGGTGTATAAACACCGGGGGAAACCGGCTAAATTCGATCTGATCTGGGGTGGCTGGTGCTCATCGAATCTCACTCACTGTACAGTCCGAGGGTTATCTGCTGCTTTGACTCAAGCTGGGGGCGGAAGTGGGTAAGGGACTCGGGGGGATGGCACACCCATGTGTTCTTTTCTTTGCAGTACGAGATGGTTGGTGCTTTATTGCAGAATATTGAAACGTGGGCATTTTATTTCTTCTTGTTTCGTGTTGCACTGGATTAAAAGTTTTATTATAATGCTTTGATCGATTTGTACTATACATACACTACCGTTCAAAAGTCTGGGATCACCCAGACAATTTTGTGTTTTCCATGAAAACTCACACTTATATTTATCAAATGAGTTGCAAAATGACTAGAAAATATAGTCAAGACATTGACAAGGTTAGAAATAATGATTTTTATTTCAAATAATTTTCTCCTTCAAACTTTGCTTTCGTCAAAGAATGCTCCATTTGCAGCAATTACAGCATTGCAGACCTTTGGAATTCTAGCTGTTAATTTGCTGAGGTAATCGGGAGAAATTTCACCCCATGCTTCCAGAAGCCCCTCCCACAAGTTGGATTGGCTTGATGGGCACTTCTTGCGTACCATACGGTAAAGCTGCTCCCACAACAGCTCTATGGGGTTGAGATCTGGTGACTGCGCTGGCCACTCCATTACAGATAGAATACCAGCTGCCTGCTTCTTCCCTAAATAGTTCTTGCATAATTTGGAGGTGTGCTTTGGGTCATTGTCCTGTTGTAGGATGAAATTGGCTCCAATCAAGCGCTGTCCACAGGGTATGGCATGGCGTTGCAAAATGGAGTGATAGCCTTCCTTATTCAAAATCCCTTTCACCTTGTACAAATCTCCCACTTTACCAGCACCAAAGCAATCCCAGACCATCACATTACCTCCACCATGCTTGACAGATGGCGTCAGGCACTCTTCCAGCATCTTCTCAGTTGTTCTGCGTCTCACAAATGTTCTTCTGTGTGATCCAAACACCTCAAACTTCGATTCGTCTGTCCATAACACTTTTTTCCAATCTTCCTCTGTCCAATGTCTGTGTGCTTTTGCCCATATTAATCTTTTCCTTTTATTAGCCAGTCTCAGATATGGCTTTTTCTTTGCCACTCTGCCCTGAAGGCCAGCATCCCGTAGTCGCCTCTTCACTGTAGACGTTCACACTGGCGTTTTGCGGGTACTATTTAATGAAGCTGCCAGTTGAGGACCTGTGAGGAGTCTATTTCTCAAACTAGAGACTCTAATGTACTTGTCTTGTTGCTCAGTTGTGCAGCGGGGCCTCCCACTTCTCTTTCTACGCTGGTTAGAGCCTGTTTGTGCTGTCCTCTGAAGGGAGTAGTACACACAGTTGTAGGAAATCTTCAGTTCCTTGGCAATTTCTCACATGGAATAGCCTTCATTTCTAAGAACAAGAATAGACTGTCGAGTTTCACATGAAAGCTCTCTTTTTCTAGCCATTTTGAGAGTTTAATCGAACCCACAAATGTAATGCTCCAGATTCTCAACTAGCTCAGTTTTATAGCTCCTCTAAACAGCAAAACTGTTTACAGCAGTGCTAACATAATTGCACAAGGGTTTTCAAGTGTTTTCTAATCATCCATTAGCCTTCTAACACAGTTAGCAAATACAATGTACCCTTAGAACACTGGAGTGATGGTTGCTGGAAATGGGCCTCTCTACACCTATGTAGATATTGCATTAAAAAACAGACATTTGCAGCTAGAATAGTCATTTAGCACATTAACAATGTATAGAGTATTTCTGATTAATTTAATGCTATCTTCATTGAAAAAAACTGTGCTTTTCTTGCAAAAATAAGGAAATTTCTAAATGACCCTAAACTTTTGAACGGTAGTGTACGTGGTCTACGTACCACGGTCTAACGTCAGGTGTACCTGCGAGTGCACGTATCTTTCTGTATCGATTCTTCTGATATATGTACTGATGATTGTATAATGTTATCCTCATGTATGTGACGGTTTGACTTTGACAGTTTATTTTCAATAAAACGAGTTTAAAAAAAAAAAGCTTACCCTATATGAAAAATGCTTACCCTTTTGTAAAAAGATATACTCTACACTCACTACTCCCAAAGGCCAAAATAAAACTTTTAAAGGGGTGTTCTAATTTAAGACACTTATAATATATCGACATAAATGTCTGACAGGTGGCGGTTTCACTTTGGGACTTCCACCTATAAGGAAATCACAGGAAAAGCTTAATGTTTCACAACTCCCATAAACTTCAAAGGGGAAAGCAGCATGCATATGCTCTCTACCTCATCTTCTCTTTTATGGAGTGCCAAACAGTGAGAACTAAGGGTCTCTCTGATCCTGAGACCTCTATATATCAGTAGAATAACTCTGGCCTATCAGATATTTATATCAATGTGCCATAAAGGTCTCAGATGGGAATACCCCATTGAATGACAATCCTGGGTAAAACTGATACTCTGTCTATTGTAGGGCCTGAGGGGGTGGTGCATAAAACAAGCATTCAAACAGCACCAATGAGAGAATACCACCACCCTCTCACACCTGTACTAGGCAGAGTATAGTTACAGTTTTGCATGAATTGCTATTTCAGTTTCTTAAAATAGAACTAATACAGCCCCACAGTGCCCTTAATACCAGTGTCAGATACACAGTGCCCCACTGGTAGTGCCGGCCATAAAGTGCCCTCTATTTGTGCAGAGACTTCCAAGGAAAATTAAGAATTGGCACAGACCTAAATAGTAGATAAAATGCACAAAGCTCTTGTGTTTTATGAGTAAAGAAACATTATTGTCTCAAATTCATAACGTATTTTAAGGTGCATACCTCTTTATCAGATGCAATGAGACATATGGAACAAACAGTACAATGTGTAATAAAAATATATTTTTTAAAACCGCTAAAATTGTCGGAAGGGTTTGTGTCCTGGAGGGTGAGGTATAGAATTAATAAGTACATTTGTAAAAGTAATATTACATGATTATATTTAAAAAAAAGTGTGTATAAAAATACAAAAAGGGATAACTCCATAATGAATAAAAAATTATTGGACTTTCAAAAAAGAATATAGAAGAGCCAGGAATAAAAGTAGAAAGATTACATGCAGGTTTGGCATGGTAACCACACGCCCGCACCTGAGTTTTAGGAGAAGTGGGAGCAGGACTTCAGTTTTGCTGGGCAACAGAACGGGGCATGCACATTAAGGGGAGCTAATAGTAGGGTAACAGGTTTAGATGGTAAGCCAACGCTAGTGCCTGCACATTGGATGACATAAAAATGGTTGCTATGTAATAGGACGCTAGCGTGGGGAGGCTGTGGCTCGGTGAGCTCTGTCCCGTGATGAAGGGGGCTGTGAAAAGACACACAGACCATTGGTGAAGTGACAAATCACCTTTTTCTATCTGGCAGTCTGATGGACGAGTCTGGGTTTGGCGAATGGCAGGAGGACGTTACCTGCCTGAATGCATTGTGCCAACTGTAAAGTTTGGTGGAGTAGGGATAAAGCTATAATGTTGTTTTTCAGAGTTTGGCCTAAGCTCCTTCGTTCCAGTGAAGGGAAATCTTAATGCATACCAACACATTTTGGACAAATGCATGATTCCAACTTGTGGGAACAGTTTGGGGCAGACACTTTTCTGTTCCAGCATGACTGTGTCCTAGTGCACAAAGCAATGTCCATAAAGGCATGGTTGGGTGAGTTTGCTATGGAAGAACTTGATTGTCCAGCAGAGAAACCTGACATCAACCCCATCGAACACCTTTGGGATGAAATAAAACAGAGAATGCAAGCCAGGCCCTCATCTTACATCAGTGTCTTCCCAGAGGAGTAGAAGCTGTTTAACTGCAAAGGGGGGACCAACTCCATATTATTACCTATGGATTTAGAATAGGATGTCACAAAAGCTTCTGTAGGTGTAATGTGTTGGTGTCCCATTAGTTTTGTCCATATAGTGTATCTACCAAGACATACACTGATATATATGAAAGGATGGAGCTATGTCTTTTGAGGACACTTCATGCTATGCATCAAAAGGATGCAGCTATCCTTCAACAGTCATGTCCTTCTGAACTATTAGGACACAGACAAGCATGTCCTGATGGTTGGGGGCCGCATAGAACAGAATTGTGGCCTCCATATAGTGCCCCCTCTGATATACAATTTTTAATTCCACTGTATAAAACCACTAATCCTAATGCATAATTGACAATCCCTAACTAATCTATAACCAGTACCAAGTTACGTTAACTAACAGATTACTTTTTGAGGAGCTAGTTGGAAACAAGCGTTCATGCCGACAATGGGTGGGCGAAAATTACACTTCTGACCGATTCTGTTCTATCATGGAGATATTTATTGGCCATTCTTCTCTAGAAATAATCGTCATCGCTTTGACTGTAGTGTGTAATAGGAGTCATAGGAGTTATACAAAAGATTGTATACAGACAAGGATAAGAAGTGTGTGTGTGTGTGTGTGTGTGTGTGTGATGCAAGTGCTTTGTGCGACTTAAACTGGCCATACATGATTTCATAGTGACAGCAATTTGCCATTTCTGAACAACTTGTCATTCATGGTTGGCATGTGGAGGTTTTTTTTTGTTTATTACAACATCGCCATGACAAATGCCTATTGATCACTGCTAATCTGTGGCCTGATCTGGGTTCCCATTGATGCAGATCTATTGGTCAGCATGAACGTCTTTCCAACGTCAGCACCCAACAACCGAAAAAAAACCATTGCAACTTTTTAATACATGCTTGCCTTCGGTCAGTGTCTATCACACCCATTTTGTCACAAAAAAAAGGCTTCCTCCTCTAGCAGATCACAATATAGTCGCCACAGTCTGCACTTCCTTTAGAAATCAATGAAAACATAATCAAATATACAATAAAGAGTAGGCATGTGTAGGGATCATATCTGCTGTCAGGATGCAGAGCTTTACAAACCTAACAAGCTGAGAATAAGTAGTTTTCTCAGCTATACGGCCATGCTCCTATAGAGACTCTGCTCCTTCCCTGACAAGCAAGGAATAAAGCTATTTCTATTGGCTGCTCTACTGAGAACAGAGAATTATCATGCAGAATACTGGCTGAGGGGAGAGTGACTGAGAATGCGTGTCCAGCAGCACTAAGCTCATTAGGTGGATGTGCATAATGCTATACACTTTGAACACCAGGTGGCGCCATACTGTGTAAGTAAATGTCATAACACTCCACTGGATTGTGCAGCTTGAAGATGGCAAATATTGTTACTTTTTTAAGATTTATACAATGAATATAAAATGTAATCATGGAATTAACAATTTAATAGTTGAACTAGATTGCTATTGTACTCACTAGAAGTCAGCACTCTGAAGTGTCAATAAGAGAGCTAGACACAGAAACAAATAAGTGGGAAAAAAAAGAAAAATATACACCCAAAAAAATATTCAAATTCAGTGCATCCAGATATTTATTCATTTTAGGTACCCACACACGTAGCGGATTTGTTAAGGATTTTCCGCAGCAAATTGCCGCGCTTCTGTGCTGCAGATTTCACCCCTTCTACATTGAAAAAAGGTGAATTCTGTTGTGGACATTTGAAAATCCACAGCATTCTTTGATTTCCGTGCAGAGAATTTTCCTGCAGAATGTGGATGAAATGTGTTCAAAACGAATCCAAATGGTTGGTACTATAATCCGCTGCAGGATTTTTGTGTGCAAACAAACCCACATGGTAAATCTGCAGAATCTCCATCCTGTGTGCAGGGAGCCTTAGCATACAATACTTGGTTCTAGCACCATACGGTTAAAAAAAAGAATATAATACATTTACTATTGCAAATTACAACCCAAAAAAAAAGAAAAGAAGGTAAAAATACAAGAGCTATTGAAATTGCCTATGAAAATATTCGGTGTCGTGTCACACAATCTCAATTACCCAAATTGGATAGAACTCTCCCCTTATTAAATAAAATAAAACACAAGAGTAGTGTATTCAATTCTTAATAGTTTATGAGCATTCCAGAATTTCAGAATTCTATATACTTTAGTAAGCCCAAAGTCTTTGCTGGACTTCGAGCAGAAGAAACAATTTGCAAATGTGCTGGACCTGTTCAGTATCCCATGTGTTAACGCTCTGAGTTCCGTTTGTCCAAAATAGCCAACATTAGCCAAACATAATGGCTTCTAAGATATTGGAATAGAGCTAGCGGAGTTATCAGAAATAAGTACTCTACATCATATAGATATATGGAAGAAATAGACTATAAAAAGTATTGACCTTTATTCAGTTTTGTTACATTGCTTATAGGAGTTCTGGATGTATGTATGTTTTTTTTATTTTATTTAGCCCAATTATCTTGAAGATTAAGAGAACTAACGTAATAAAAAAAACATCCAACCTAGACAACCGGAAAAAAATATCTGTCAGCATGGATTTGGTTAAACTCAGAATTTCATGGATTATAGTTAATAGAAAATTGTTCTTAATTTTAAATAGCCATGAAGCCTTCTTTGCTCGCATATGTTCCTCCCCTGGTATTAATACTTACTCCCTCACCATGAAATTGTGGACTACGGGTCACTTGGGTATGGATCATGCTACGCAGGTTGACAATCATATTGGTGTTCTTTCAGCACCTTGAAAAGTTCTAAACAAATTTTGGGTAATGACACTGGGCAACCAACCTCCCCTACCGGATTCCCTTCCCTTTTGTCAATTATTTTTTGCGTTTTATTTTCCTTCCCTTCATTTCCCCTTCTTTTTTTGAGAATATGTAAATCTCCCAAAGTAAAAACTTCTGTACACTGGACCATTGACTGACACTTTAGAGTGGTGCTTTATTGGGGAAATTATGCAACTAGTAAGGGTATGTTCACACGGCCTATTTACGGACGTAAATGGGGCGTTTTTGCCCCGAATTACGCCCGAAAATAGCGCTGACAAACATCTGCCCATTGAAAGCAATGGGCAGACGTTTGTCTGTTCACACGAGGCGTAAATTTACGCGCCGCTGTCAAATGACGGCGCGTAAATAGACGCCCGCGTAGAAGAAGTGACCTGTCACTTCTTTGGCCGTAATTGGAGCCGCTATTCATTGACTCCAATGAATAGCAGCGCTAATTACGGCCGTAATTGACGCGGCGTTCAAGCGCCTGCACATGCCGGTACGGCTGAAATTACGGGGATGTTTTCAGGCTGAAACATCCCCGTAATTTCAGCCGTTACGGACCCCCGCCGTGTGAACATACCCTAAAGGTTCATTAAGGTAATTTACAGATGCCCCAGTCTAAACTGAATTTATATTGGTGACACTTTCCACATATATACAAATGTTCAAGAAATGGGTTTGTTTTCATTAGAGGGAACCGGTCACTTCAAACATGCCATCTGATCTCTGGTCAACATGTTATAGAGCAGGAAGAGCTGAGCAGATTGATATATAGTTGTGTGCAAAAAGACACAGGATATCCTGTATTTTATGGATTTAAATATCTGCTCCCTCTAGGCTTAAGAGTCCAGTGGGCGGTCTTACTCATTGATTGCCAGCTGTTTCTGTATTCACACTCTTATTAGGAAGGCTGTCAATAAAAAATGGTTAAGACCACCCACTGGACTGTTTATTAGCCCAAAGAAAGCAGGGATTTAAGTGAATAAATTACAGGTTATCCTGAATCTTTTCCCACAAAACGATATATCAATCTGCCCAGCTCCTCTTGCTCCAGAACACAATGCCTGCATATCAGAGAGTATTTTAAGGGCTTGTCCACACACAACAGAATTGCTGCAGAAAATTCTGCAGCAATTCCGTTGAAAAACTCAGACATTCACTGTGGCAAATACGCACCATTTCCTATGGTTTTTACGGCAGAAAATGGTGCGTATTTTGCGATGTTTTTCACAATGCTGGGAGATGGAGACCTCTCCTCTGAAAAACACAGCAATTCTGGCCACATTCCGCTGCAGGAATTGACATGCTGCTGTCCGAAAAATACGCACCGCAGGTCAATTTTTTCCATCCGAAATTTCGTCAGGAAAGACGCGGAAATTCTGCAGCGTGTGGACGAGCCCTAATTGTTACTGGTTTTCTTTAAAAAAAATAAAAGCTTTAACATAAGCTGTCTTAAGTAAGATCTGGAAAAGCCTGCCCAAAACACTCTCCCATAATTGTCATGGAGTTCTTTTTCGACAGGTTTCCTATTTTCAGGTGCAGCAGCTCTGGCAAGATGCCTGCCCCTATAATCATGTGAAGAATAGAAAAATAGATCCAACTCAATGATATAATGTGAAATGAATTGGCACAGAATTTTAGACCTATTTAAATATATATACATTTCCCAAAGTTATTGTTAGCAGCAGTGATTTAAGATCTTTGAATAGCTGGTAGAAAATTCCTCTACAATTTTATCCAAGTAACATGTATGCACTTTCTTAAAGAACAGTACAAAAGATCTAACTAACTAGTCTCTGCATCATCATATCTCTCTTCCTGGCTAGACAGTGTTAAAAATATTAATTTATTCAATAGATTAATTATCTGATGTGTGTGTGCCCTATCAAAGCAGCAAAAATCAATTCCACTGCGGGGTCACCCATATATATGCATGTATGACATCTTGTGAACACAATTTTAATTAGAATCTGCTTTTAATAGGATATATTCAATCAACATGCATTTATAACACAAATGTGTCCATTCTCGAACATTTAGAAGACTCCTTATCTTATTATTTTTTATTCCTATTTGAGACAAAACTATGAAACACTAGTAATAAGTTCCGAAGTCCCAAATATGACAATGCAAAATAGGAAAAATGAAGATTAAATAAAAATAAGCACAAAACGAATACAATTAACCCCTTAACCCCCGGGCCTGAAAAGGTCTTAAAAAGGCTCTGTCACCACATTACAAGTGACCTATCTCCTACATAAGGAGATCGTCGCTGTAATGTAGGTGACAGCCAGTGGCGTAGCTATAGGGGTCGCAGCGGTCGCAGTTGTGACCGGGCCCCCAAACTTTGTATGTGCCGTGATGCCAGCACTTCCTGATTACGGGCATGGTTTGTTTAGACCTCACAGTCACATGGTACACTGAGTGTACCATGTGACAGTGATGTCACATGAAGGGGCGTTCCAGCCACTGTGGAAGAGCAGATGCGGAAGAGCATGGAAGACTGCAGGTGAGCTGCAGAGGGGGCCTGTAATGTATGTGTGTTATAATGTACTGTCTGTTGTATTGTACTGTCTATGTTTGCAGTCGAGAGAGGAGAGGGGGGCTTTAAATTCCAGGCTCCCCTCTCCTCTCTCCACCGCAAGCACAAACTGCACGACACAATACATTACAAACTGTGAGTCGTACTCCACCTGGGGGGTCGTGTGAAGACCTCTGGGGGCTCGCGAACCACTCACCGAGGTCCTGCTTCTAACTGTATTTGCGTCCTCGGGACGCAGATCCAGTTGAATTTAATCCTGGCGCAAGGAGCTGACGGCTCCTTCCTCCAGCATTCACTGCCATGAGCTATTAGAGTCTCAGCGCAGACAGGCTCGATTTAGTGACGTCGTCGCGCCTGTCTGCGCCGAGTCACTCAACACAGGGAAAAGGAGAAGGATCTCCTCCACCCGTCGTGGGAACGGGGATAGGTAAGTAACGTTATTATTTTTCTATTATGCACATATGGAGAAATTATACTGTATAAGGAGGGGGGCTAATATGGTGGCAGCTATGAGGGACATTATACTGTATGGGGGGCTGATATGGTGGCAGCTATGAGGGGTATTATACTGTCTGCGGGGCTGATAAGGTGGCAGCTATGAGGGGCATTATACTGTATGGGGCTGCTATGGGGGCATTATACTGTGTTGGGCAGCTATGAGGGACATTATACCGTAAGGGGTCTGCTATGGGGTCATTATACTGTCTGGAAAGCTGATATGGTGGCAGCTATGGGGGCATTACACTGTAGGGAGACAGCAATGGGGGCTTTATACTGTGTGGGGCAGCTAAAGGGGGCATTATACTGTATGGGGGCATTATACTGTGTGGGGCAGCTAAGGAGGGCATTATACTGTGTGGGGGCAGCTATGCGGGGCATTATACTGGATGGGGGCATTATACTGTATGGGGGCAGCTATATGTGATATACTGTATGGGGGCATTATACTGTATGTGGAAACTATAGAGGCATTATACTGTATGGGGCTGCTATGGGGCATTATACTTTATGGGGGAATTTATGAGGGGCATTATATTGTATGGCGTCTGCTATGGGGGGCATTATACTGTATGGGGTAATATACTGTGGGGGGTTGCTATGGGAGCAGTATACTGTGGGGGTAGCTATGGGAGCATTATACTGTATGGGGGCAGCTATGGGGAGCATTATACTGTATGGGGGCAGCTATGGGGGGAATTATACTGGGGGGGCTGTTGGGCAAGACGGCTGGCCATAGGTGCGGCAGGCTTCTTGTGGTGTAGGGGAAGGGTGGGGGGCCCAAGCTGAATTCTTGCACCAGGGCCCATGAGCCTTTAGCTATGCCCCTGGTGACACCAGAGATTTTTATTTAGAAAAACAAACTATTTTTACCACGTTATTAGCGATTTTAGCTTAATGCTAATTACTTTCTTAATGCCCAACTGGGCGTGTTTTTACTTTAGACCAAGTGGGCGTTGTACAGAGGAGTGTATGACGCTGACCAATCAGTGACCAATGAGCGTCATGCACTTCTCCCAATTCATTTAGTCAGCGCATAGGGATCCTGCTAGATCACTATGTGCTGTCCTATACTGACACATTAACGTTACTGAAGTGTTTAGACAGTGAATAGACATCCCTTCCAGCCATGACGGGATGTCTACTGACAATCCCGGCACTTCGCTAACGTTTCTGTGTTACTTACAGAAGAGCAAGCGTAATCTCGCAAGAATGACCGGTTACAGCGAGATTACGCCTGGTTTCCCCTACAACATTGCAGCCGTCCAAGGGTTTGTGATATTTTATTAGTGACCAGACAGCTTGGATTTGTTTTCAACCAGTTCTAGAAGAGACTGCCAGAGAAGTATGTAGCTTAATAAGTTGCCATCTGATAATCAGGATTCGTCTTTATAGCCTCCCAGCAACATGTTCTAATGTAGAATAAAATGTCACATTGACACGGTCACCTGTAGACACTTGTATATCATGGAGTCTAGAGTTCTGTTCTGTTTACACTAGTGTCACAACTTCCATCATAACAGAGCCCGGACAGCTACTCCGGGTCCATCTTTCGAAACTGGCAGACCCCATTAACTTACGGTAGGGTTCAACAGGACTCTCTTATATTAAACAGCAAGATTAGCGCTGAAAACTGCGCTATTCTTGCTTAAATAAAAATCCCTGAATCCCTGACGGAAACCCAAAAATGCAAATGTGAACAGAGTCTAAGATATTATAACCATATCCCAGGGATGTAATATCCAGCATTGAGCCCTAAGAGGTGATTCTATTGCAGAATTATATTGCCACAATTTCTGTTTAAAATACAGCTCATATCTGGAGAGGCAGCTCCCTACTACTATTAAAATCTACCAATCGGCATATTGAGAGAGATAAAAGAGATACATTATGTTTATTTGTACTTACCAAATATATCCAGTCTAGCTTTGTCTCTTTGTGTTCAATTCCCACAAACTAATAAATCTCTGATCTTCACAGTCACATGCGAATTTTTAAAGTGTTAGAGAAACATCCTGAGCCATTTCTTTGCATTATCGGAACTGTGTCTTCTTAAGTTTTCTCTGTTTTCCTCCATAGATCTGAAGCCTCCCCATGGTTTTGCTAGTCTATGCCTCTGACCCACTTTAAACTACAACATCGTTTGGGAAAGGAACTGTATAAAAATAGGTTAGCCCCTTCACATTCGACTCTATGCTCCAGCCGCTTCTGCTGGTTAGTGTACAAGAGAGAATCAAAAAAGGGATATATAAAATAGTCCTAAAATAAATATGTATCAGTTGTATACACTACCGAATAATGCTCTTGAACACCTAGTCTATGTCATTTCCCTAAATAAAGCATGTATGGACTAAAATTCATCCCTCCTTGCTGGTACAGGATGTAATAGCCCATCCTCTCAAAGTTTCCTTCCTCTGCCATGGGAACAAGAATAGCTATTTGTCATATGAATCATTATAGCGGTGACATAAGCTGCCCTATAGTAAACTTTGTATAGTTAACCTTTTGGATGATAATACTACATTGATATTCTATTATTATTTGCCATTGCTATGCTATTTAAACATAAACCTATCTAAAATCCTCATCTTTACCACACAACTATGCTTTTCTGTTTTAGAAGATACATATTGACCTTCATGTTTCACGATCACGCCAGAGAACCCCTTCAGTTTAAATAATTTCTCTGTGACAAATATATATGGTACACAATTCTTAGACTGAACGCATGGCATCCTCACAGTTTATAATTGCCCTTGAGTACCAGAATAACAAGATCTAACTGTGGAGACCACAGCTACAAGCTCTGATGTTCTTACACATCCAGGGTTAGATCTTGTGCTTTATTCACATGGTCCTATAGAACCATATAGAAGAATTTCAGAAGCATCAAACAAGTAGATCACAAGAGTGGACAAGCAAAATTATATAAGGGCAGACATTCATATGTGCAGTCATCACGATCACGTAAAAACATGAAATGAAAAAAGAAAAAAAGGGAATTACAACTGAAAGGGATTGTGCACATATAGTGTTTTCAGGCATATTTCGGGGCATTTACACCTCGAAAAACGCCTGGAAAAAACAGAAGCAAAACGCCTACAAACATCTGCCCATTATTTTCAATGGGAAATACGGCGTTCTGTTCCGACGGGCCTCATTTTTGGAGCCGTTTTCATTGACTCTATAGAAAAATAGCTGACTGCCACGGACAGCCGGCCATTTATACTTTTAACCCCTTCCCGCTCCTTGACGTACTATTACCTCATGGCAGCTGTATCGTTCGCGCTCCATGCCGTAATAGTACGTCTCGGGAGTAACGGCCGTTTCGGCCGTCCTCCCGACACATACAGGAGCTGTGACGCTGCTGTCTTGTTCAGCAGCTGTCACAGCTCCTACAGCGGGGACCGATCGCTATGTCCCCGCTGATTAACCCCTTAAAAGCCGCGTTCTATAGAGATCGCGGCTTTTTAGGGGTTAAGCTGCCATCGCCGGCCTGCTACGCGACAGCGGCCGGCGATGGTGACTATGGCAACCGGACACCAAACAATGGCGTCCGGCTATGCCATAGACGGAAGCCTAGTGGGTCCTGACAACGTCAGGACCCACTATGCTTGCTGTCAGTGAGTAGCTGACAGTTCTAATACACTGCATTACGTATGTAGTGCAGTGTATTAGAATAGCGATCAGGGCCTCCTGCCCTCAAGTCCCCTAGTGGGACAAAGTAATAAAGTAAAAAAAAAGTTAAAAAAAAAAGATGTGTAAAAATAAGAAAATAAAAGATTTAAAAGTATTAAAAGTAAAAATCCCCCTTTTTACCTTATCAGTCATTTATTATTAATAAAAATATATAAACAAACAAATAAGCTATACATAATTGGTATCGCCGCGTCCGTAACGGCCTGAACTACAAAATTATTTCATTATTTATCCCGCACGGTGAACGCCGTAAAATAAAATAATAATAAACCGTACCACAATCACAATTGTTTGGTCACTTCACCTCCCAAAAAATGGAATAAAAAGAGATCAAAAAGTCGCATGTACCTAAAAATGGTACTGATCGAAACTACAGTTCGTTACGCAAAAAATAAGTCCTCGCACGGCTTTATTGATTGAAAAATAAAAAAGTTCTGGCTCTTAGAATAAGGTAACAAAAAGTGAATGATTGTTTACAAAACGTATTTTATTGTGCAAACGCCATAAGACATAAAAAAAAAACTATAAACATCTGGTATCGCCGTAATCGTATCGCCCCGCAGAATAAAGTGAACATGTCAATTATAGCGCACGGTGAACGCCGTAAAAAAAAACGAAAAAAAAAACAATCGTACAATTGCTGTTTTTTAGTCACCACGCCACCTAAAAATAGAATAAAAACTGATCAAAAAGCCGCATGCACCCCAAGAAAACTACAATGGATTCCTCAAGGGGTCTAGTTTCCAAATTGGGGTCACTTTTGGGGGGTTCCCAATGTTTTGGCACCACAAGACCTCTTCAAACCGGACATGGTGCCTAATAAAAAAGAGGCTTCAAAATCCTCTAGGTGCTCCTTTGATTCTGAGGCCGGTGCTTCAGTCCATTACCGCACTAGGGCCACATGTGGGATATTTCTCAAAACTGCAGAATCTGGGCAATAAGTATTAAGTTGCGTTTCTCTGATAAATCCTTTTGTGTTATAAAAAAAATGGTATAAAGAGGATTTTCTGACAAAAAAAAAATGTAAATTTCACCTCTACTTTGCTCTAAATTTTTGTGAAACACCTAAAGGGTTCATAAACTTTCTAAATGCTGTTGTGAATACTTTGAGGGGTCTAGTTTCTAAAATGGGGTATTTGATAGGGGTTTCTAATATATGGGCCCCTCAAAGCAATTTCAGAACTGAACTGGAACCTAAAAAAATAAATAAATGAGGCAATACTTCATTTCTTACATTATACTGATAATGAGCCGTGCCCACCCCGCGATGACCCCAGTTTTGACCGTTTGTATAAACGGAGACCCCTATTAGACCGTTCCAGTGCCCGGTTTTCCCAAGCATACACCCCTGAGAAGTGTATTTCTATTGATGAGTCCCTGGTACATTTTAAAGGGAGGGTTCAATTCCGCGAGTACCTGCTGGGTAAGAGGGCAAGGTATGGCGTGAAGATCTATAAGCTGTGAGAGTGCATCAGGGTATACCTACAGGTTTAGGATATATGAAGGAAAGGCCACCCCCAAACCAGACTGCATCCTGGACTACAATAGGTACATGGGAGGGATGGACTTGTAAGATCAAGCCCTGAAGCCCTACAGCGCCATGCAGTGTGGTATAAGAAGCTGGCCGGGCACATCATACAGATGGCATTGTACAATGCGTACATGCTACGTCGATGTGCAGGCCAGACGGGAACTTTCCTGGAATTTCAAGAGGTGATTATCAAGAACCTAATCTTTAGGGACCAAGAAGGGGGGGCACCCAGTACTTCTGGAAGCGGGGCCACACACATCGTATAATGGCAACACTTTCCAGGAGAAGTTCCCCAAACTGGCAAGAAGGGAAAAAGTCAAAAGAGGTGCAAAGTCTGCTATAAGAGGGCGATAAGGAAGGACACAATATATCAATGTGACACGTGTCCCGAATAACCAGAGCTCTGTATGAAAGTGTTTTAAAATTTATCATACATCCCTTGGTTTATAATTTACCCCAATTTTACTTACCCTGATGCACTCCGCACAGCTTATCCCCCCTCGTCTTTCCCCTCTGGGCCCTGCTGTGTGTCCAGGCAGCTGATAACAGCCACATGTAGGGTATTGCCATACCCAGGAGAACCCACATTACAGTTTATGGGGTGTAGGTCTCCGGTCAAAATGCTCACTACACCTCTAGATGAATGCCTTAAGGGTGTAGTTTTTAAAACGGGGTCACTTCTTGCAGGTTTCAACTGTACTGGTACCTCAGGGGCTTCTGCATACATGACTTCGCACCAGAAAATCCCCAGTAGGCCAAATGGTGGTCCTTTCCTTCTGAGCCCTCCCATGGGCCCAAACGGCAGTTTATCACAACAAATGGGGTATTGCGGCACTCAGAACAAATTGCGCAACAGAATGGGGTATTTTGTTTCTTGTGAAAATAAGAAATTTTCAGCCAAAACTACATATTTGACAAAAATTATTTTGTTTTCATTCCCAGCCCAATTCAAATAAGTTCTGTGAAAAAACTATGGGGTCAAAATGCTAACAACAACCATAAATGAATTCCTTGAGGGGTGTAGTTTCCAAAATGGGGTCACTTTTGGTGGGTTTCCATTGCTTTGATACCTCTGGGGCTCTGCAAATGCGACATTGCACCCGAAAACCAAACCAGCAAAATCTGTACTCCAAAGAACACACAGCGCTCCTTTCCTTCTGAGCCCTCCCATGTGCCCAAACGGCAGTTTATCACCACAAATGGGGTATTGCCACACTAAGGACAAATTGGGCAACAAAATGGGGTATTTTGTTCCCTGTGAAAATAAGAAACTTTGATCACAAATGACATTTTATTGGAAAAAATGACATTTTTTTCATTTCAGAGCCCAATTCAAATACGTGCTGTGAAAAAACTGTGCGGTCAAAATGGTAACAACAACCCTAAATGAATTCCTTGAGGGGTGTAGTTTCCAAAATGGGGTCACTATTGGGGGATTCCTACTGTTTTGACACCTCAACACCTCTTCAAACCTGGCATGCTGCCTAAAATATATTCTAATAAAAAAGAGGCCTCAGAATCCACTAGGTGCTTCTTTGCTTCTAGGGCTTGTGTTTTAGTCCACGAGCGCAGTAGGGCCACATGTGGGACATTTCTAAAAACTGCAGAATCTGGACAATACATATTTAGTAGTGTTTCTCTGGTAAAACCTTCTGTGTTACAGAAGAAAAAATGAATAAAATTGAAATTCAGCAAGAAAAATGAAATTTGCAAATTTCACCTCCACTTTGCTTTAATTCCTGTGAAATGCCTAAAGGGTTAAATAAACTTTCTAACTGCTGTTTTGAATACTTTGAGGGGTCTAGTTTTTAAAATGGGGTGTTTTATCAGGGTTTCTAATACATAGGCCCCACAAAGCCACTTCAGAACTCAAGAGGTACCTTAAAAAAAAGGCTTTTGAAATTTTCTTAAAAATATGAGAAATTGCTGTTTATGTTGTAAGCCTTGTAACGTCCAAGAAAAATAAAAGAATGTTCAAAAAACGATGCCAATCTAAAGTAGACGTATGGGAAATGTGAACTAGTAACTATTTGGGGTGGTATAACCGTCTGTTTTACAAGCAGATGCATTTCAATTCTGAAAAATTCTATTTTTTCAAAATTTTCTCTACATTTTGCAATTTTTCACCAATAAACACTGAATATATCGACCAAATTTTACCACGAACATGAAGCCCAATGTGTCACGAGAAAACAATCTCAGAATCGCTTGGGTAGGTTTAAGCATTCCGACGTTATTACCACATAAAGTGAAATATGTCAGATTTGAAAAATGGGCTCTGAGCCTTAAGGCCAAAACTAGGCTGCGTCCTTAAGGGGTTAAAGTAGAGGAGCACAGTCCGTAAAATGATAAAATAGGACATGTCCTATTTTTTTCGGCAGGTTTCTATGGCACGGACGCCATCCCGTAGACATACGGGAAGGTGTTCGCCGGCCATAGAAATGAATGGGCCCGTAATTACGGATGATTTTACGGCCATGTGCATGGGGCCTATGTGTCCCATATGAAATTCCAGGATGTTTTGGCTCATTTCCTTAAGGGTCTGAATCTTTCAGATGAACTCCGCACTACAGATATTAGGAAGAGAGTCATAACCAGTTTTTCTCTAAAATTCTCAGGTCTTCCACTGGTTTAACCAGAAGAGTTGGTGTTTTACCTATTGAAGTATATGTAAAAGAGCAATTTTCCAACCTGCATTCAAAACGCCAAACAGTAAATAAAAGTCAAAATTGAAAAACTCAGTTTAAGAGTAATTCAAGAAAAGTATATACTGCTGTAATAAAGTAAGCACTGTAATAAATTAATAGGTAATCTTATTAGGGTTGCAGCGAAAAAATTCCACATAAAATCCAGAGGAATCCGCAGGGAAATTGAAATAGCCGTCATGAATAGATACAGGATACAAAGTCAGAATCAGTACAGAATCAGTAGACAAGTCCAAGATGTATGAAGGTAGGAACCTACTGCATTAGCAAATCTCCAACAGATGTTAGAGGGAGAGGGGAAAAATCTATGAATCAGGTTTCAGGAATCTAGAAAAGATTTTAAAGCTACGATCTTGAATCCTGCAGGAAAGTGAGGACCGATTAGTTAGTTGATACATTTTATCTTCAGTAAAGGTTTGATCTAAATCACGCTCCCAGTTCAGTAGGAAAGCTGGTTTTGTATAAACCGAATCCCTGTCCCTAAGCAATCCATAGACTGAGGAAATTGTGTGGGAAGAGGGCGAGGTTTGGGAGCACAGTTTTGCAAAAGGCGTGAGTGACCAATGGAGAGATTCCCTACGGTTAAGTGAAGAAAAGAAATGCAGGGAAACCAGTCTCCGGAATCTGTCTCGGACAGATACGACATGAATTTCAAAGAGGTATCAGAAATAACGTGTCTAAAACGGGGTCTCTGTAATCCAAATACCTAGAAACGTCCAAGTCCCACGGGAAAACGTGGATTATCATAGAGAGGTGTCAAAGGCCCCAGATGAGAGGAGAGAACATATTTCTCAATCAAAGACTCTTACCTGCATTAGTATCCTGGGGTCTGGATTTAGGAGAGAGCCAAGGTAATACAAAAGAATGTACTGAGGAAAGCTGAATTTCTAGCTGTACCACTGTTTGGAAAAGGAATGATGACTAAAATCCAAACCCTGAACATAGACAGCAGCTAACTGCATTAGAAATTACTGCCCATTGGATATTTCTGATTAAGACGCATGAAGATATCTCTGGTGTCATGATTTATTTATTTTTTATTATTCTTTTATATGTTATTTACTTAAATATTATATTTAATTTATTTATTTTTCACATGAAATGTTTTGGTTTTTTTTAAAACTTTTTTTACTTCACTCTGCCATTTTTTATTACATCTGTGTATGTGTCTCTTCGCGACACATACACAGGACAGGAGCAGACCCTATCTCCTAAGATTCTGCCTTCTAACTCTGAACTGCACATGCTCTGTGGCATATGCAGTTCAGAGCAACCCAGCAAGATTTGGAGGAGGAATGCCGAAACCATTCTGGTAAAGACCGGCAGCAGGTGAGGTGTGTGCGTGTGTGTGTGGGGGGGTGTTTTGCATGTTTGGGGGGTTTGTGTGTGGCACGGCTGCATGTTTGCAGGGGTTTGTGTGTGTTGGTTTTGGGTGGGGGGTGTGTGTGAGTGTGTGGGGGTGGAGAGGTGTGGGGGGTACGGGTCTGTGTGTGGGGGGATGGAGTGTGTGTACGTGTGAGGGGAGTGGGGCGTGTGGGGGGTCTGTGTGTGGGGCGGTTCGGAGACGTGTGTGGGGTTTCGCAGTTATGTGGGATGGTTTAAGTGTGTGGGGGTTTGTGTGTGGGGAGGGGGTGAGGAGCAGCTGCATGTTTGGGACGGGAGGGGGGGGGGGGGGGGGGGAGTACCATGGTGGGTCAGAATTCTTAATAACTATTAATATTTCTGGCGGATCTCAGAGTCCCGCGCGCCACAATAGAAACTACAGTTCATTGACCTCTAGTTGCTATTGCGACGCAAGGGAGAAGACAGAAGTCAGTTACTAACTTTATTTTTTTGTTTTGCAGGTTCCGCTGGACATATTGGACTATGTCATAGATTCGGTGGACTACTGCGATGATCTAACTTTTTTTATTCTTTTAAATAAAATGGTTAACGAGGGTCTTGTGGGGGAGTTTTTATTGCAATAAAAAATTATTTATTATGCTTTTGTGTTTTTTTTTTTTTAAAGGGAGTCTGTCACAAAATGTCCGTATTAAACTAGTAACAGGGTATTGTAGAGGAGACTAACCTGCTTCTAACGTTTATTTTCATTTTCTGCTTACTGCCTCCTTTGTAGAGAAATCAGATTTATTAACTTTATGCTAATGAGCATTTAGGTGCAATCGGCGCGTTCATGCCTGGCCCCGTACAGTCTAACGCACGCGCGACCCTGCTCTTTATTCGGCGCATGCGCAGTACGATCTTTCTGCTCTCCATTCTAATCGGCTCTCCTGCGCATGTGCCGAGTAAAGAGCAGGGACGCACGAGCATTACAGACTGTACTGGGCCAGGCATACGTGCGGATTACGCTGCCTGGCCAATGTCAATCAATGTAAGAAGAGAGAGAGGGGGGTTGAACTTGGGAGCGACTTAAGAGCATTTAGGAGCCACGGTAACGCCCTCGTTGCACCTAACTGCTCATTAGCATAAAGTCAAGAAAACTGATTTCTCTACAAAGGAAGCAGTAAGCAGAAATTGAAAATAAACGTTAGAAACAGGTTAGTCTCCTCTACAATACACTTTTACTAGTTTAATACGGACATTCTGGTGACAGACTCTCTTTAATACTTTATTAGCGCCTTAGTAATGGCAGTTGTGTTTGACGACATCCATTACTAAGCCATTTACTGGCTTAGTATTAGCCAGTAAAAAAGCTAGCACTAACCTGCCATTATTACCCCGGTACCCAACGCCACCAGGGGTACTGTTAAGAGTCGGGTACAATCCAGCACCCAACCATCTATAGCGATGATTGGGTACTGGGGCGGCCGCAGGCTGGTATTACGAGGCTGGAAAGAGCCGAAAACCGTGGCCCTTGCCACCCTTGTAATGCTAGGGCTGTGGCTGCTTTATTGCATCTGGCTGGTTATAAAAATGGGGGGGACCCCACGAGGGTTTAAAAAAAACAAACAAAAAAAACAATGAATAATTAACTAAAATGACGTGGGGGTCCCCCCATTTTCATAAGCAGATGGATAAAATAAAGCAGCCGCAGCCTAGCAATACCAGGGTGGGAAGGCCCACTGTTTTTGGCCCTACCCAGCCTAATAATACCAGCCTTCGGCCACCACAGTGCCCTACCATCACTACAGATCGTCGGGTACTCGATTGTACCAAACTCTTCCTGGTACCGGGGTAATAATGGGGGGGGGGGGGAGTAAGTGCAAGCCTTTTTACTGGCTAATACTGAGGCCCCATGCACACGACCGTATTTTTCATCAGTAATTACGGACCCATTAATTTCTATTGGCCACGGACACCTTTCAGTATATTTACGGGTGTCCGTGCTGAAAAAATGATAGAACCTGTCCTATTCTTGACAGTAATTACGGCACGGACTCTCCCATAGAAGTCTATAGAAGCTTCCGTACATACGAACGGCTACGGATGTGCATCCGTAAACCGTCCGTATTTACGGAAGCTTTGATAGGCAAAATGTTGATATAATTGGAAGCCTCCCTCTTTTTTCACGGATCCGTATATACGGATCAAATACCGATGCAATACGGACCGTATTTGCGGATAGCAATCCGTAAATACGGATGAATTACTGATGCCTACGTATTTACGGATAGTATTTACTGATGGACGAAAATACGGACGTGTGCATGGAGCCTATGCCCCGCCTTAGTAATGGACGTCGTCAAACAGACAACTGCTATTACTAAGGCGCTAATAAAGTATTAAAAAACAGATATAACTCCCTGTTCACACTGAGTTTTTTGGTGCCGAGTTTGACGCAGAAACTTAGTTGGAATCAGCGCCATAAGACCCCCGAAGTCACCCCGCATTTCCAATGTGAGGCAGAAGTGTCTTCTTCTCGGGTGGTTTTTGGTCGCTCACGGGGAAAAAAGTGGCGTGTGCTTTCTTGCCATGGCTTCCGCCTCTGACCTATTAAAATTAATGGGAGGCAGTAAAAAGCCGCGACAAGCGTTTTTGTGGCGTTTCTTGTCCGCAGTACTTGCATTAGCTTCAGAGGCCGCGGGCAAAAACTGCCACGAAAACAGGGCAAAAAAGCACAGGCAGTGCAAGATCTGCCTCAAATTTCCTGAAGGAATTTTTTTTTGTGAACAGGGCCTAAGGGTGTATTCACACAGTGCAGCTTTGCCGCGTTTTTCCCGCATGGCCGAAAACGAAATGTACGCATTTTTACTGGGATTTTTTTCTATGCGGTTTTAGGCTGCGTGGCGAAAACTTGGCAAAACCACACTGTGTGAATACACCCTAAGAAAATATTTTGTTATTGAAATAAAAACTCCTCCACACAAACCTTGTTAAACATATTCTAAAAAAAAATAAGCAGATTGTAGTCCAATGAATCTACGACGTAGTCCAAACGGTCCAGCGGAACCTGCAAAACAAAAAAGATTAAGAGTAGTATGAAACCTAAAAAAAAATTCTTACATCAAATACACTAGCGTTTCTTGTGAAGCACTTTTTAAAATACAGACGTTCTTTACGTGTTTTTTATGCATTTTTTGCACATTTTTCGGTGCATAATTAGGACTCCTACTGACTAAGGGAACATTTGGCGCACTTGCCTCTTTTACGCAACGTGTTTTATTCACGCTTGCGTAAAAAAAGCGCATTGTATGTTCTAATGGCTCGCTTTCCCACTGATGTAAATAGGAAGCGTAATCAAGCAGGTTTTTTTTTTTTAAAGCATTTTTGCGTTTTTATTGACACATTTTGTGGGCGTTTCTTGGCACCTTATTAGGACTCCCATTGACTATTGGAACATTGGTGCTTTTTACGTGCCAAAGAATTGACCCAATGTTTTTTTTTCGCAACGCGTTTTTTAATGACACAACACTTATTTACGCGAGCATGTACTAACAGCGCGCTTTCCCATTGGTGTAAATAGAAAGATTAATCAAGTGTTTTTTTATGTTTTTTTCAGCGCATACAATGCACTAAAAAAAATGTAAAATACATGCCGTGTGAATTTGTCAAATGAAAAGTTTTTTTTTGACTTTCATCATTCTTAGCTTTTGGTGTGTCCTATAGCTGCAGTCAGCTACCATTGTAAAATCACGCCTAAAATCAACGCTTGACAATTTGAAGACGCCTCTTCCTGGCTTGTAGCCCAAAATAGGGAGGACGGCGAGTCTCCCTCCCACATTTATAGCAGCTGTGAGTCAGGTTGCTTTGCCTAATTCACCTTGCTCTAGTTCTGGGATGTGCTCCCTCTGTTGGCGAACATAGGAATACATGTCAATTTATTATTTAACTTTTAATACTTCCCACCTTGTGAAAGAAAAAAAAAATACACAAAAAAAACCCAAACTGTAATAACAATAAGTAACATGCTTAAAGAAAATTTATTAATTTGTGACACATTCCCTTTAAACGATTTCCTAAGAGGGGTTTATATATTCGATATTAATGCTTTAAAGAAGGGCTGTCGACAAAATGAGGTTGCTGCCAAGGATAAGATGGATAGTAGTGAAATACACTGCGTTCCAAATTATTATGCAAATGTTATTTTTCGCTGATTTTCCTAAATAGTCGATGCAAATGACAGTCAGTATAATCTTCAAGCCATCAACCGTTGGAGTATAATGCAAATTTTATTGAACAAATATCCTAATGATGATAGATTTTTTTTAGAAGTAAAAAACTCAAAATGCACGGTTTCAAATTATTATGCACAACAGAGACCAAAACATTTTAAAGGTTGTAAGGAGAACTAAAATGGTAAGTTGTTGAATTTTCAGCATCAGGAGGTCATATTTACAGAAATCAAAAGCTCTTTCAATCAAAAAAAAAACTTAGCAGGCCAAGTTACATGTTAACATAGGACCCCTTCTTTGATATCACCTTCACAATTCTTGCATCCATTGAATTTGTGAGTATTTGGACAGTTTCTGCTTGAATATCTTTGCAGGATGTCAGAATAGCCTCCCAGAGCTTCTGTTTTGATGTGAACTGCCTCCCACCCTCATAGATATTTTGCTTGAGGATGCTCCAAAGGTTCTCAATAAGGTTGAGGTCAGGGGAACATGGGGGCCACACCATGAGTTTCTCTCCTTTTATTCCCATAGCAGTCAATGACACAGAGGTATTCTTTGCAGCATGAGATGGTGCATTGTCATGCATGAAGATAATTTTGTTATGGAAGGCACGTTTCTTCATTTTGTACCGCGGAAGAAAGTGGTCAGTCAAACTCGACATACTTTGCAGAGGTCATTTTCACACCGTCAGGGACCCTAAAGGGGCCTACCAGCTCTCTCCCCATGATTCCAGCCCAAAACATGACTCCGCCACCTCCTTGCTGACGTCGTAGCCTTGTTGGGACATGGTGGCCATTCACCAACCATCCACTACTCCATCCATCTGGACCATCCAGGGTTGCACGGCTCTCATCAGTAAACAACACGGTTTGAAAATTAGTCTTCATGTATCTGAGCCCACTGCAAATGTTTCTGCTTGTGAGCATTGCTTAGGGGTGGCCAACTAATAGCTTTATGCACACTTGCAAACCACTGGAGGATCCTACACCTTGAGGCACCAGCGGCTTCAAATACTGGTTTGCTGCTTTGCAATGGCATTTTAGCAGCTGCTCTCCTAATCCTATTAATTTGTCTGGCAGAAACCTTCCTCATCATGCCTTTATCTGAACTAACCCGTCTGTGCTCTGTATCAGCCACAAATCTTTTCACAGTATAATGATCACGCTTAAGTTTTCTTGAAATATCCAATGTTTTCATACCTTGTCCAAGGTATTTCACGCTTTTAGGCAGCAGAGAGATCCTTTTTCTTTCCCATATTGCTTGAAACCTGCGGCCTGCTTAATAATGTGGAACGTCCTTCTTAAGTAGCTTTCCATTGATTGGACACACCTGGCAAACTAATTATCACAGGTGTCTGAGATTGATTACAATGATCCAAAGAGCCCTAAGACACAATACCATCCATGAGTTTCATTGAAAAACTAATAATTAAATGTTTATGACGCTTAAATCCAATGTGCATAATAATTTGGAACACGGTGTAGTCTATGTTAACAATCCTGGTGAGTTAAATTGGCTGCAGTGGGAAAAAGCGCAGCAGGAATAAGATATGATTAGGTTCAACAAGGCTTGAAATTTAGCCCTTTTCTCCAAAGTTAACAGTGTGTATCAAGCCGGAATTCCAGATAACGTTTTAATGAACCTAGTTAAAAGCCAAAAACCCGCTAATTTAATTGGGTTGATCAGGACCACTAATGGAGATCTGGTAAGTGATTCCAATGAGATTCTTAGGATATTTGAATCACATTTTAAGGAAGTTTATACTTCTAAACTCAGTGCATCAAGTGTGGAAATTCAAAACTACCTAGATAACATTACACTACCACAACATTCTCAGGAAGAGAAAATCGTATTAGATAGCTCCATAACTTTAAAGGAGCTAGAGAATGCTCTTTGGGATACCCCTTGCAAAAGGCACCTGGTGGGGATGGGATCCCTTTTGAGATCTATAAAAAAAAAAGCGGTGGAGACCCTAGGTTATATGTTGGAGGCAGGGCCGACCTTAGTAGTGTGCGACCTGTGTCATTGCACAAGGCTCATCACTGCAGCAGGTAGAAGGGGGCGCTGTGCTGGCTTCCTTCCCCTGCTCGTTTCAGAAGCGCCCGAGCCCGGCGAATCAGCAGCCGCCTTTCCACCCGGGCGCTTCTTCTCCCAGAGGCGTCGCTAAAAGGGGGCTGTGTGGCACGACCTACAAGGGGGCTGTGTGGCACGACCTACAAGGGGGCTGTGTGGCACGACCTACAAGGGGCTGTGTGACACGACCTACAAGGGGCTGTGTGGCACTATCTACAGGGGGCTTTGTGGCACTGTCAGGGATCATTACCATGTATATTGTTTGCAAAAATATTATCCTCACACATATGTATATATATTTCAGTTCTTTGTGTAATATACTGATATATAATAAGTTCTTTGTTCACGTCGGACACACCTATGGAAGACACCGCCCCCTGGAATGCAAGAAGAGTGAGTCTGAGAACTTGCAGCTGAGAAGCCGGTGGGGGCTTGGGCACTCCCACATCCCTAGGGAGGAGGCATGTGTCTTTTTCTGTGTTTCTTTGTTCTGAATAAAGTTTCAGTCTTCCTCCTGGCTGACTGAGGGAAAAGATGTCTACCAACATTTGTCTGTGTGGTGTACTTCTTTCCAGGCATGCCTTCAGCTTTCAATTTACAGAGGTGGTTATTCGGTGTGAAATAACAGGGGAAAGGAAGATACCCTGAAATACGGACCTGACATTTTTGGCGCCCGACGGGGACCTCACTCAAGGAAATATCAAAATCCGGATAACCGACAATCACAGGGTGAAACAGAGGACCCAGTATTGCCCACTGATAAGGAATTTGATCACCTCCGCAATAACACGGTAAGCGAGTTGATTTTATGAATCTTCGTCTTATCTGTGTTAGTGGACAGTCTTGTGGCGATCTGTAGAACCCTTTTGTTGATTTCCTGGATTATCTCAGGCGACAGAGGCGATATTTTCCGCTGTGAGGTCGCAAACCTGTGAGACCTTAGTCGCGCCCGACTAACCATCCTCTGGGTAATTAGGGACTAGATAGAGAATACGCGGGCACAATATACATGTGTGATAAGTCGTGGATAGTATTATAACCTGTCTTATACAGGGGCACGCGGGCACAATATACATGTGTGATAAGTCGTGGATAGTATTATAACCTGTCCTATACGCGGGCATGCGGGGTGCAATGCAATACACTGATAAGACGTGTGATAAGACGTGGGACCGGCGCACGCGGGGTGCCATGCACTGATAAGACGTGTAATAAATTGTTATATAAATTGCGTGTATAATATAGACTGTTAGGCATATGATTTAGTGAAGCGAAGAGAAGGGAAGCAGTATGTGAGTAAAATGAATAAATTGATGGAAGTGTGTGGAATTCATAGAGGAGGGCGGCTGCAAGCCGGAGATTGGGCAAAAGGTATTCTGGAGAACAAAGGGAAGTTGGAAGGTAGTAAGTTGATGGAAAGTGCTTTAGAAGGATTTGCAGAAGAGGAAGTTAGGAATAAGAAAGGTATTATATTATCTTATATGTATTAGAAAACAAAAGAACAGCCCCCACATTATAATGGCTCTGTAAGGAACAGCCCCCACCTTATAATGGCTCTGTAAGGAACAGCCCCCACCTTATAATGGCGTCTGTACCTCATGTCGAGTGTGTTGTTTCCAATGGGAGAGGCTGCCCCCCCCCCTGCCCCTGATGTGGCCACGCCCGGCCCAACCAAATCAGTATGAAATAATCGCCTTGTTAATTTTGTCATTTGTAACACATTCTGCAGTGTCTTTTTATTTTAGGTTCCATTCTAGTGTGCGGGACGCTGTTCACTGATGAAACAACACGTCATCATTATATAGGGATGGTGGCCGACAGATTGGACGGTTACAGATTATGTGTTTGATGATTTGAACGTAGATAATTCCTATACAATGGTGTGATGAATGATTGCAGATACGTATGTTGTTTTGCCGGCATTGAAAGAGTTAAGATTGTGAGACTAGAAGCTGTGAGGAATGAGTGTGTGACCCCCCCCCCCTGTGGTATGCCGTGTTTGGGAGGAGGAGGGGGGGCTGACTGGGTGCAGTCTTCAGACAAAGGATTACAATATGCACTGCTTTTAGATATATATATATATATATCAGTAATGTCTACAAACCTAAATAAATTTCTTATATCTTTGCGCATGCGCTGTTGTTTATAAAAGTTACGACATTTATGTGTTATGATGTGATCAGATTTCATGTGTTTTGATGTTAATTCAGATGTATTAAACTATAGATACTGTGAGACACGGAGTTTTGAAAATGTATGTGCCCCCCACCGTTCCCTATTTTTATATACAGTTTATTGGTTTGCAGTAACTAATGTTATCAGATATAATATTTTCTGTTTTATTGTCATTTTTGTTTCAGGCTGTTGTACATTACAGGGGGTTAAACTAGTGCCCAATTTTGTTATGTTGAGATGTAGTTTTGAACTCTGCTACATTACTTTTGCAGAGTCGACAACGGGGGGAATGGTGAAGGAACTGATCAGGTACAATTTTGGTTTTGTACCATTTTGAATTAATTAATTTGGTTTCAGGAGATCTACACAATGTGTATGAGACCCCAATGAGTAATCCAGATTAAATGTGTATGAGAGTAACCTAAATTTTGAGGTTTTTCTGTGTAGATGGTTCTAGATCTTTCCAGAACAGTAAATATGGCACTGGGTAAGCTGTGCTGTAGGCTCCACCCATTATGAGATATTGTGTAAAAGACCATCCCCCTCCAGCAAATTTACACAGGAGGCGAGGTGACGTCACCCACACATGAGCCTTTACAGATTTAGATGGGGGAGAAGGCAAAACAAAAAATTGTCTGGACATTGTTAATTTGATGTAAAGTTTTTAGGAATTTTTTATTTTTATTTGTTTTTGTATTAATCAAGTACTTACAGAACCTGATAAAAAGTGAAATTCTCAAAGTGTTCTGGATTATCAGATGAGTGTGGAGACGTGTATAACATTTGGTTTTATTTTAGAGAATGAAGATGCCACCCCTTATAGATGTTCTATCTATATGTGACATGGGGTTTTAATGTAAATTTGTAATAAAGAGATATTTTATTATACAGTATGTACAAGCCGGGATACGAGGCACCAGGTAAATCATCCAGAAACCACTCTCACCTTCTTGTTCATCTCAAGGAGCGGAGCTGGAGGTGCTTGCTGAGGCTTGTAACCTGGCAGAAGGTAAGACGGCCGACATTTACACTGACTCTAGGTACGCTTTTGGTATCGCCCACAATTATGGGCCCATTGGTAGTAGGAACTTTATTGGATCATCGGGTAAGCCAATTGAGAGAGCGAGAGACGACAGAACTTACAACAAGGGTATGTACAGCCAGGTATCAGTAAATTGGCTTGTCCCTGGATACAATAATGTCACCACTAGGTTTGTAGCAGCCGGCATGATGTGCGCACGGCATGACATAGGTAAAGCAGCAAAGGTACCTGTGAAAAGTGCAGCCCGGCCAGATTACCCGTCCCAGCGAATGCAGAACATACAACTACCCGAGGTAGAAGTGTATGACAATGTGCTCGTATATGTGTAGACCTGTTCTCAGGGGGGCCTGAAGCCCGGCCGGTATCTTCCCCACTGCAGACGTTGTGTGTAAGTGACAGGGGAACAGTGTTATCCCAAGTATTGACCTGGTGTTTGTACAATGATAAGATGTCAGCAGTTCTCCAGTGTTATCCCAAAGTTAGTTTGTTTAATAACTGTATTTAAGAAGTGTTGTGGGAATATTAAATACTGAGGTTAAGTTTTATGTAAAGTTCTAGACTAGCCTCAGCATTGGACTGTTGGATGTGTCAGATAAAAAGGTACAGAAGCGGAATATTCCCATTCGAAAACATTTTTATTTGTTTATTTTTGTTGTTGTTGTGAAAGGGAAATTTTAGAGCAGAGAATTCTGTGCAGTGTATATGTGTATGTATATATATATATATATATATATATATATATATATATATATATATATATAAAGAAAAGAGGGATCAGTTTGTAGGTATCAGTTTTAGTTACTGACCAGTGTGAACGTTTAACATAAATCTGTCATTGTTAATGTTTTTCTTCAAGTTAATTATCTGATTAAGATCAATTACTGATTAGGCTATGAAAAGATTGTTCTTCACAGGAAGAGTCCAACTAGGAGCGGAAGGCGTGAGAGCCAGATTCTAACAGAATGTGGACGGATAGAGGAAGGTAAACCGCTAGCGCCCAATGCATTCTTGATAGCACTTGTATTGATGGTGTATGACCTCACATATGCCCCAAGACTGCAAGGATCGACGTGGTAAGATCTAATTGGTATGTCCCAGGCTTTACAGCTGATGCTGCTAAATTCTGTTAGAGCTGTTTGATTTGCCTACAGAACAGTCCTGGCAGACCGTTGCCAACCTTATCATACCCGCCTCCCACGAAGAGAAACGACCTTGAGATGCCTTCCCAGGTAGAACGAACCAGATTAGAGTAAGAAAAAATTGGTTTGAGACACTTGTCAGATAAACATGTGGAATCTGTGTATATTTCTGTGAGGTGGAGATGTTCTAGGCAATCAGCTGAGATCAAGGTACAAATCCAGCTGAAAAAGTATCACCAAGTGCAAATGAAATTTACCCAATAATTACACATCTTCTAGGTGCCCTGTCCATTGTAACAGAGAAGTTTTTGTTCCTTATATAAAGGTGTTTGATGCCATTTGAGGGCCTGACATTATTGTATGTACTTAGAACAACGTTTATAATGTATGCGGATGATGTTATCACCAGATTAGTATTTATTTTAACAATTTACAAGAGTTGGGGGTCCCCAGCAAGTGCCAGTAAACATGAACTAAAAGACTTTTAACACGATGAACTCCATCACTGAGGTGCGGCAGGCGCAGCCTGAGCCAGTACAACGAGTTTATCATGAACTGACGGCAGTGTCACAATTCTAAGCAGCCGCCCAGACAAGTAACTTGCCAGAGGAAGAGTACAGATGCGGAGGGTTTGTGGTAGTCACAATACAACTCCACTAAATCCGCCTACGCGGGATCTCACCCCAGGCTCACAGCATGAAGTGTTATGTACAGCACGGTGACGTAAACTGAAGGAGACGGTGTCTGACAGATGAGAAGGACCAAACCAAGTCCTGATGACATCAGCAAAGATCAAAATAAAGACCAAAGACCTGAGTGAATCCGTCATCAGTATAAAGTGTTTTGATAAGTGGGTAGGAGGGGGTAATAATAACTCCCCCACTGGACACCAACGTAGTCTGACTCCACAATTGTGTGGGTTACCCTGAGGGCGACAGTCAGTGAAGAGCAGAAGACAGGAGAAGGGGACGATGATGTACAGGACTGGCAATGAACTGATGGGACCCAAACCTGAAGGGTGATAACATGAGATTGGGGATAGCATTATATTATTAGTTGAGGCCCTATTGTTTATAATGTCTGAGGTTTATAATTATAATGTGTGTAAATATGCCACGGTGCTGCAAATTACAATCTGAGGAGTTTTATGTGAAGGTGTGAGGTGAAGGTCACTGACCTGTTATATCTGCATTAGGACAGTAAGTGACAGTGCGACAATTATTACTGTTACTAAAAATGTAGACTGAATTCTATATATATTACAACCAGCAGCGGCTTGTAGATTATGTCAAGACAACCATCATGTATCCAGAGGAGAATAGGGAAAGTTAGGACCACTCCGACACCTTGGAAGTCCAGGTACAAAGGGGGGTTACTCATCAGGAGTAGCTCGTCTCAAGCTGGTGAAGAAATCCCAAACCCCTACCCGCCTGGTTCGAGTGGTCAGTGGTAGGTTGATAGGCAAGACTCAGGGATAGAGTAATAATATTTTTAGGGGGGACTGTCAGGGTTCATTACCATGTATATTGTTTGCAAAAATATTATCCTCACACATATGTATATACATTTCAGTTCTTTTTGTAATATACTGATAGATAAGTTCTTTGTTCATGTCGGACACACCTATGGAAGACACCGCCCCCTGGAATGCAAGAAGAGTGAGTCTGAGAACTTGCAGCTGAGAAACCGGTGGGGGCTTGGGCACTCCCACATCCCTAGGGAGGAGGCATGTGTCTTTTTCTGTGTTTCTTTGTTCTGAATAAAGTTTCAGTCTTCCTCCTGGCTGACTGAGGGAAAAGATGTCTACCAACATTTGTCTGTGTGGTGTACTTCTTTCCAGGCATGCCTTCAGCTTTCAATTTACAGAGGTGGTTATTCGGTGTGAAATAACAGGGGAAAGGAAGATACCCTAAAATACGGACCAGACAGCACTACCTACAAGGGGGGGGGCTGTGTGGCACGATCTACAGGGGAATCAGTGAGTGGGGAGCTGATGGTCATTTTACTGTGAGTGGGGGGCTGATGGTCATTTTACTGTGAGTGGGGGGCTGATGGTCTTCAAGTGGTTTCCACCTCTGAGCTCCAATTAAAATGAATAGAATGTAGAAAAAACCTGCAGCGCCCGTTTTGTGCTTTTTTGCCTGCGTCTTTGCATGAGCTTCAACGGCTTAAAATAACGCAACAAAAAAAGATCAAGCAACGCTGGCAATTCAAAATCTGCTTCAAAAGGCCTGAAGGAATTTTGAGTCAGATTTTTTTTGCCTCACAAAAAACGATGTGTGAATATACCTTAACAGTGTAGTGCTTGTTTCTAGGCGTTTTCGGTCTTATTCAAAACAATTTTTGGTAGGGGTGCCCTGAGGAAATGTTATATTTCCAGTGGTGCCTCGAATCCAAAAATCTTGAGAAACTCTGTACTAGGCTACAGGATCACGCCGGCCCACGCAAGGATCCAGTCGTGTAGAATCTGAATTCGTCATGAGAACGGGGTCTAGGTGAGTACAATTTTACTGTTTGGGGGCACTGTCGACAAGGGGGAGGTAGGGGGCTGTATGGCACGGTCTACAGGGAGGCTGTATGGCACAATCTACAGAGGGGCACTATCTTCAAGGAGGGGATGTGTGTGGCAGCCAGGGGAGGGGGGCATTATACTGTGAGGAGGTACTACAGGGAGCAATATGCTGTGTATGTCAATTAGGGGGCATAGTACTGTGTCGGCACAATTAGAGGACAAAATACTGTGTCTTTGAAGGGGTTATATAATATTATTAAATATTATTATTATACTGTATGGGGGGCTCTAAAGTGGCATTATACTGTGTGGGCACTATAAAGGGCATTATACTGTGGTGGCATACTTTTTTTATGGGGCTTTTTTTTTTTTTATGATGGGGTGGGGCACCGAAAGATAATTTCGCACAGGGCGCCATCTATCCGAAGGCCAGCCCTGGTTGAGGGTTTTCAATTATTCCTCCTTTGAGAAGGCTTTTTTACCCCCATCGATGGAGGAGGCCGCAATTGCGCTGATCCTGAAGTCTAATAATAATCCTGTTAATGTGGACTCTTACAGGTCGATATCTTTAATAAATACAGATATTAAAATCCTTGCCTGGGTCCCATCATCTAGATTGGCAAAGGTAATAACGAAAGTTGTCCATAGTAGGTTTATTCCAAATAAATCCACT
Organism: Rhinoderma darwinii; assembly: GCF_050947455.1. Lineage (NCBI taxonomy): Eukaryota > Metazoa > Chordata > Amphibia > Anura > Rhinodermatidae > Rhinoderma > Rhinoderma darwinii. Next base: position 73,605,723 of record NC_134692.1, read on the forward strand.
AAAATTAATATTAGAAGGGTTTTTGGGAATCTGCAGGCTGAAGATTTAGAAGGGAGAAGGAGGCAGTCCTTTCTTTGGATGCCTCTTGAGCATTGGACTGTGTCAAATGGCCATTCCTAACCTTGGTTTTGGAAAAATTAGGGTTTGATCACAATTTTGTAAAATGGATTTGTTATGCCCACGGTCGCTGACCGCCAGCATGTCTGCGTGGTTGTATATTTGAATGACATCCTGATCTACTCACCAGATCTGACGACCCATCGGAAGCATGTTCGTCAAGTCCTGTTGCGGCTAAGGGAGAATCGTCTCTATGAAAAGTGCATATTTGAGAAGAATTCTATGCGTTTCCTGGGCTACATGGTCTCCAATCGTGGATTCAAGATGGATTCAGAATAGGTGAAGACTGTCTTGGGGTGGCCATGTCCTCCGGGCCATCGGGCTATACAGCGATTTCTAGGATTCGCAAATTTCTACCGGCAGCTTATCCCAAACTTCTCATCGCTAACTGCTCCTATCTCTGCCCTAAGAACGCCAAAGTATGGACCCAGGAGGTGGAGTCAGCATTTATCAGCCTCAATTCTTCACCATCCTGACCTATCTCGACAGTTCTCTTTAGAAGTTGACGCTTCTTCTGTTGGTGCAGTTGCACTTCTGTTTCAGAATAAAGGCAGTGTGTGGTTACTACTTGAGACTATTCTCTCCTGCGCAATTACCCCATTGGGGATAGGGAGTTACTGGCCATCAAGTTGGCCTTAGAGGAATGGGGACATTTGATGGAGGGCGCCATACATCCTATCAACATCTACACGGACCACAAGAACCTTACCTACATCCAGTCTGCTCAAAGTTTAAATCCTTGTCAAGCCAGGTGGTCGTTGCTCTTCACCCGATTCCAGTTTGTGCTCCACTTCCATCATGCTGACAAGAATGTGAAGGCTTTGTCTCGATCATTTGAGACGGATGACTCTGAATAAAGAGACTGCTCAATATATCTTTACCCCTTGAGGAAGCAGATATCGCAAAACGCGCATCGGGGTTCTACACACTGGTATCCAGGCTACCAGGACTACTATTATGGGTAAGGCTATCAGAGTTATTAATGTTGGGAGTATTTTACTCTAGAAAACACCCTTTGGACACTTCTGTCCTTAACAAAACAGCTCACACTTAAACAACTAAACGTTATATACGATAGCACACTGCCCTATTCATATGTCCTTAATATAAGAAATTTAAACACACCACACACCTGGCTTTCCTACTTACCTGTGTTCATATCATATAGAGTCTCTCCACTCATGTACCTTTTTAACATGTATGTTTTTATATGTATTTAATAAAATTTGTTATTCTTTTCATATATACTTGGCTCTATACTCTGTTTCTTGTGTGTGTATATATTATAGATCTTTGCAGTATTATTTCTGTAAAATTTGTTTTCAAATTAGACATTCCCCCAAGGAAGACCTTTGTTCGTCTAGCTGACAGGAAAGAAAATTCTCCGCTGGGGACACAGTTCCAAGCTGGCTTGGCACTCTGGCATTCATAAAACTCGGGAGCTCATTGCTCGTCAATACTGGTGGCCCACGCTGCCTAAGGATGTTGTGGACTTTGTCTCTTCCTGTACTATCTATGCCTCTAATAAAACTGCTCACTCCAGACCTGCTGGCCTAATTCAACTTCAACCCCTGCCAGTGCCTGATGCCCCCTGGCAAAATATTGCAATGGAATTAATTAGCGATTTCCCTTCTTCGGCTGGATGAACTACTGTCTGAGTGGTGGTTTCCATTTTTCTAAGATGGCACATTTCATCCCACTAACGTGTCTTCCCTCTGCTGCCAGTCTGGCGAATTTCTTCATACAGCATCTCTTCCGGCTGCACGGACTGCCTCTCCATATTGTGTCAGATCGGGAGGTACAATTTACTTAAAAATTCTGGAGAGCCCTCTGTAAACTCCTAGATGTAAAATTGGACTTTACCTCGGCCTATCATCCGCAGACTAGCGGCCAAGTCGAGAGAATTAATAAAATATTGGAGAATTACTTTCATCATTTCATTTTTGTTCAGAATGACAACTGGGTGCAGCTTCTTCCCTGGGCCGAGTTCTCCTACAACAACCACGAGTGAATCTACTGCCTCTACTCCATTCTTCATCGTATATAGCCAACATCCAAGTGTTCCTCTTCCAGTGCCGGTTACGTCTCAAGTACCCGCAGCAAGACTTTCTTCATATCTGGCAGCAGACTAGGTCCTCTATCCTACGGGCGGTCGACCGCATATAAAGAAATGCTGATAGGCAGAGAACCTCCTCAGTTTCTTCCTGGAACCAAGGTCTAGCTATCTTCAAGAAATATTCGTTTAAAAACTTCCTCTTACAAATTTGCTTCCAGGTTCCTCTGACCTTTCGAAGTCCTGCAACAAATAAAAACCCTGTATCCTACAAGCTTCGGCTGCCTCCTTCAGAATCCCCAACTCATTTCATGTATCCCTCCCTAAACCCTGAACCGCTACAGTAAGTCTCCTCGTTCTGCAGTTGATCCCAGCGGTTCTTCTGACATCTTTGAAGTGAAAGATTCTGGACTACAAGCAGGGTAATTGGAAAGACATAATATCTGGTGGACTGGAAGGGTTTTGGTCCTGAGGAGAGGTCCTGGGAGCCGAAGAAGAACATCAATGCCCCAGTTTTCTTCCAAAAGTTCCTCTTGAGCTCTTAACCTAAGAAGAGGGAGCGTAAGGGAGGGGGGGATTTATGCCCATGGTCTCTGACCGCCGACAAGTCCCACTTACTGGCAGCCGTGAACGCAGGACTGTATCTTCAGGTCGGCATCTCCCTCCTCAGAGATATCGACACACACACCTGCAGTACTCTCCTGTGTCCTGTAGGGTGCGCACGCGCCCTCTCCCGGCCTTAAAGGGCCAGCATGCAAACCTGTCTAAAGTTTGCCAATTAACCCAGTAACACCCTGGACTTTATAAAGGGCTCTGCCCTTCCTCTCTTTGCCTCAGAACGGTTTGTATTCCTGTGTTCGTCTATGCAAATGGTCCCTTAGTTGTATTCTACTACTAGTGCTCCAGTATCCTGCTTCCCATATCCTGTTGCCGTATTTGTTCCGGAGCCTAAGCCTGTTGTTGGAGCCGTGTGTGTGCCTCATCTGCCACAACTGGTGTCGTCTGCCACTCCAAGCATTATCTGTGCCACATCTCTGCTACTGCCAGCTCATCTCCCAAGAGACCCATATACGAGAGACCATTATTGACGGTTGTTTGGCCAGCTGCTTCTCCGCTACGGCGGAGCGGCCAAGTGGGTCCACATCCCTCACAGGCATGACAGGATTACCATGTTGTATACTGGGCCTCGGGCAAGAATCTCTGTTAATGGACAAACAAGAGTCGTCATTTTCCATCTAACGAGGGGTACAAGACAGGGGTGTCCCTTATCACCCCTCCAGTTTTCCGTTGTAATGGAACCGTTAGCTCAATATATATGTTCCCAAAAGGAGGTGGACGGCTTCAAGATCAACGGAGTTTGAGAAAAAGTCAGTTTATATGCTGATAATGTTCTTATTTTCCTCGGATACTATTCAGGGTTTCTGCCTGCTGTATTAGCAATATTCTTAGAATTTGGCAGATATTCAGGAGTTAATATAAATTGGGGTAAATCTTTGGTATTCCCGCTTGTTGATCTCATGTAGGATATAAATCTGGGTTCGAGAGTTCTCAAACCAGACGAAAGCTTTAAGCATCTGAGGGTGGTTATTTCCAAGTCTCCAGAGGGTTATATAAAATGTAATCTTTTACCTGCAATTAGTGAATTGAGAGGGAAATGCAAGATATGGAAAAAATGAACAGTATCGATATCTGTTAGGGTTGCTCTAATAAAAAGAGGATTATCCTCCCACAAATAATGTATATTTTGGTCATTCACCTACAGTGAAGGAAATAAGTATTTGACCCCTTGCTGATTTTGTAAGTTTGCCCACTGTCAAAGTCATAAACAGTCTAAAATTTTTAGGCTAGGTTAATTTTACCAGTGAGAGATAGATTCTATAAAAAAAAAAAAAGAAAATCACATAGTCAAAATTATATATATTTATTTGCATTGTGCACAGAGAAATAAGTATTTGATCCCTTTGGCAAACAAGACTTAATACTTGGTGGCAAAACCCTTGTTGGCAAGCACAGCAGTCAGACGTTTTTTGTAGTTGATGATGAGGTTTGCACACATGTTAGATGGAATTTTGGCCCACTCCTCTTTGCAGATCATCTGTAAATCATTAAGATTTCGAGGCTGTCGCTTGGCAACTCGGATCTTCAGCTCCCTCCATAAGTTTTCGATGGGATTAAGGTCTCGAGACTGGCTAGACCACTCCATGACCTTAATGTGCTTCTTTTTGAGCCACTCCTTTGTTGCCTTGGCTGTATGTTTCGGGTCATTGTCGTGCTGGAAGACCCAGCCACGCACCATTTTTAATGTCCTGGTGGAGGGAAGGAGGTTGTCACTCAGGATTTGACGGTACATGGCTCCATCCATTCTCCCATTGATGCGGTGAAGTAGTCCTGTGCCCTTAGCAGAGAAACACCTCCAAAACATAATGTTTCCACCTCCATGCTTGACAGTGGGGACGGTGTTCTTTGGGTCATAGGCAGCATTTCTCTTCCTCCAAACACAACGAGTAGAGTGAATGCCAAAGAGCTCAATTTTAGTCTCATCTGATCACTGCACCTTCTCCCAATCACTCTCAGAATCATCCAGATGTTCATTTGCAAACTTCAGACGGGCCTGTACATGTGCCTTCTTGAGCAGGGGGACCGTGCGGGCACTGCAGGATTTTAATCCATTACGGCGTAATGTGTTACCAATGGTTTTCTTGGTGACTGTGGTCCCAGCTGCCTTGAGATCATTAACAAGTTCCCCCGTGTAGTTTTCGGCTGAGCTCTCACCTTCCTCCGGATCAATGATACCCCACGAGGTGAGATTTTGCATGGAGCCCCAGATCGATGTCGGTTGACAGTCATTTTGGATGTCTTCCATTTTCTTACTATTGCACCAACAGTTGTCTCTTTCTCATCCAGCGTCTTACTTATGGTTTTGTAGCCCATTCCAGCCTTGTGCAGGTCTATGATCTTGTCCCTGACATCCTTAGAAAGCTCTTTGGTCTTGCCCATGTTGTAGAGGTTAGAGTCACACTGATTAATTGAGTCTGTGGACAGGAGTCTTTTATACTGGTGACCATGTAAGACAACTGTCTTTAATGCAGGCACCAAGTTGATTTGGAGCGTGTAACTGGTCTGGAGGAGGCTGAACTCTTAATGGTTGGTAGGGGATCAAATACTTATTTCTCTGTGCACAATGCAAATAAATATATATAATTTTGACAAAGTGATTTTCTTTTTTTTTTTTTATAGAATCTCTCTCTCACTGGTAAAATTAACCTAGCCTAAAAATTCTAGACTGTTCATGACTTTGACAGTGGGCAAACTTACAAAATCAGCAAGGGATCAAATACTTATTTCCTTCACTGTATATGGAGACCCGGAAAATATGTCAGCTGCTTGGAAAACATGATAAATGACTTTCTTTGGCGGGGGAAAAGACCATGGTTGAAGTATAAGTGCAGAACGTATCCTAACTAGCAGCTTCTAACTTTAGATTGTATTATCTGGCCGTCCAATGTATTTTTGTGACCCGTTCTGTCAGTATTATGCTGATCTTTGTAAAGATGCTAAGTTTGACAGTCTGGTCGAGCTTTTGGAATCTGGTCAACTAATTAGTGCACCCTATAATTAGCTTTATTTAGCTATTCAAATGTATAAGGTCTGGCAGACGGTTAAAGAGATTGGGGTTATCACGACCGCAACTAAATATACTCCAATATGGAATAATTCTCACCTTCTTGAGCTGTAGGGATGCAGTTTTTGGATAATAAAAAGAAAATTAACTTGATTGCACAACTTTTTGTGGAAGACTAAAAAGTTTTGATATGTTCGTAGATCAGGGTTTTAATGGTGAGATCTTTTTTATCTTCAACCAGAGAGTCTGGTTGCCAATCTCTCTAACCCTCAGTACTTGGAAGTTGTGGATTTTAGATTCCTGGAGTATGTCCGTGTTGATCAAAAGTCGTCTTTCTAGAATATACAGAATTCTAATGGGAATTCTCATACGTGTAAATGGGCTTCTGGGTAGATCCAAATGGAAGTTAATTGGCCCCCGGTACTTCAATACACTGGGGGCCAGTTTTTAAGAATGTGAAAGTTAGTTCTTATAATTTTACACACAGATCCACTGAATGGTTAATATTGAACAGACTACACTATTCACCTAGCAGATTGGTACTAATGGACCTTAGATCTACCTCGGAGTGTCCAAAGTGCTTTTATAGTTATGCAAACCTTATGCACTTGTATTGGAGGTGTTCAAAGCTGTGGCGCTACTGGGTAAAGATCATGAATAAGATCACCCATATATATGGCTTAAAAATCTATATATGATTTCAAATTGTTTATTCATGGGGATGCAAGCAGTATAAAAGTTTGTGGTAATGAGAAAATAGCGGCTCGTTGCTAATTGCATTATCTGTTAGGAGAATCGGGTATCTGGCAATACAGGGTTTGAAAAGATTATTTATCAATCGAGGAACCAACTGGTTAAAATTTAATCAAATATGGGACAATTGGATCTCCGCTCATTTACCTGATTAAGTGGAATAGAGATGGGTATAAGCGCCTTAAAGGTGATAAAAGTTATAAACTGCCTTAGTAAAGTAGATTGATGTTTATGTTCCTTTTTGCCCTCTCTTGCAGCCTACTGGTGGGTGGGTGTGGGTATGGGTTTGTTTATATTTTTCTCAAATTTATTATGATGAATGTTATTTTTTTTCTAAAAATAATAAAATGCGAAAAAAAATAAAAAAATCTGCACCATATGTCAATTTCCACGTGGAAAAATCTCTCAGCATGTGAATAAGATTTGTAGTAATCCACTTTGCTGCTACTGTAATCCGCTGCGGATTTTATTCCCGGAAATCCAGATGGAAAATGTGCAGCAATTCCATCACCTGGGAACAATCCCTTAGGCTCCATGCACACAACCGTAGATTTCGTCCGACTTTCTATGGTCGACGTACACTTTTCCGTATATTTACGGGAAGGTGTCCGTGCCGTAGAAAGGCTTAGCAAAAGATAGGACATCAGCGGCTGGCCGTGCCCATAATCACGGACTGGGATTTCGGGCACTGTCGTCGGCATGGGGCCTTACATCAGCGGTCCCCAACCTTTTATACCTTGTGAGTCACATTTACATTTTGAGTGATCGGCGGGAGCCACATTTAAAGTAAAAAATTTTTACATATTAAACGTAGAGAAACAAAACTTCTGAAACTTCGTATTTGGTGTGTTTCAGGGGGCGCCCCCCTGATTCTACCAATTTAAATGCCGCGGTCACGATTGACCGTGGCATTTATGGTGTTAAACGGGCGGAATCAAAGTGAACCCGCCGAGTATGGAGCGCGGTCCATACTTCCCCTTGGCGACAGCAACGTAATAGTTTGTGGCATGTCAACAAGGGATTAACTGTAAAAGTGTGAGTTCATTTGTAGAATAAGGCCCTAGGCCTTATTCACACGAACGTGTCAGTTTTGCGCGCATAAAAAAATGCAGCGTTTTTCCTGCATTGCAGTTCCGTGTTGCATCCGTGTACGGTGCGCGTCTGCGTTTTTTACGCGCGTATGTCACCCGTATGTCACGTGTTTTTTACGTCAGCAAAAACAACTGAAGGTGTTTTTCTTTTTATCATCATTTCTTTAGCAACTGTTGCGGAGTGATGCGCAAAAAACACACAACTATAGGACATGCAGTGAGTTTCACGCAGCGGACACACGCTGCGTGAAAAACACTGAATGTCTGAATGGCATAGATACGTGTGACGTCTGTTTTTTACACGGACGTGAAATACGCTCGTGTGAATAAGGCCTTATTCACACGAGCGCCTTATTCACACCGCAGCGTTTTCCCTGCGTTGCAGTTCCGTTTGGCATCTGTAAACGGTCCACGTATGCGTTTTTTACGCGCATAACACGTCTTTTAAGTCAGCAAAAAAACAAACTAAGGAGGTGTTTTTTTTCCTCATCATGTCTTTAGCAACTGGTGCGTGAAAAACACAGACAGCAGATGGATGACGTCCGTGTGCTGTCCGTTTTTCTCACGGACCCATTGACTTCAATGGGTGCGGGACGCGCAAAAAACGCACAAGAATAGGACGTGTAGCAAGTTTCACGCAGCGGACAAACAATGTGTGAAAAACACAATGTCTGAATGGCCCCATTGAATTGCATAGGTCCGTGTGACGTCCGTTGTTTCAACATGCGTAACACGGACGTGAAATACGCTCGTGTGAATAAGGCCTAAGGTAGCTGTCTAGCATTACTTATTTTTTGTATGCTCACTGGGGCGTGGATGAGAACATAAAATTTGTACCCTATTTAGCCACATCACTGGATCTTTTGCGTACACTACACCTTTTTCTGACTGTGTACCCTGAATATTTGGAAATCCAAAATAGGTACAGCTCCTCACCTCCACAACAAATTTTTCACATTTTTTACTCTGGCCAATAGTTATTGAAAGTAAGCCACAGATGCCATAATTACAATTGTGTCAGTAGTAGTGGAAATCCCAGCCACACATATCCTAATAACATTGTGTGTCAACCAGCCACAAGTAGGGATGGATTAAGTTTGGTAGGCCTCTCAAGCTGTGGATCTTTCATTGGACTGTACATCTGCGTATCCTTCACAGAATTCAATGCTTGAGAGAAACAGAAGGAGAACACCGGAGAATAAGAATGAACCCACCGACTGGGCTAATGAGCAGTTATTAGGCCATGTGTCAGTCCCAGCAAGTGCAAGAAAGACATGTTTAGACATTTAGAACCATGACAGCTGATAGCTGAGAGGGAGAGAAAACTTGTAAAGTTGGTGGCGGGTGCCGCTCTTGCCGGTAGTTTCCACCGCCGGGTCTCATACCTTCTCCGCTGGTGGCCTAGTCCTGCTGTCTGCTGGCGCCTTCTTCTGTTTGCGTCAGTCTGTTCCCTAGAGCGCACACCGCCTCTTAAAGGGACAGCACGTGCAATTGAAAGACCTCCAATCCAATACCTATTAGGGTATGTTCACACGGCCTATTTACGGACGTAATTCGGGCGTTTTTGCCCCGAATTGCGTCTGAAAATAGCGCCTCAATAGCGCTGACAAACATCTGCCCATTGAAAGCAATGGGCAGACGTTTGTCTGTTCACACGAGGCGTATATTTACGCGCCGCTGTCAAATGACGGCGCGTAAATAGACGCCCGCGTAGAAGAAGTGACCTGTCACTTCTTTGGCCGTAATTGGAGCCGCTATTCATTGACTCCAATGAATAGCAGCGCTAATTACGGCCGTAATTGACGCGGCGTTCAAGCGCCTGCACATGCCGGTACGGCTGAAATTACGGGGATGTTTTCAGGATGAAACATCCCCGTAATTTCAGCCGTTACGGACCCCCGCCGTGTGAACATACCCTCACTTCAGGACTATTTAAAGGCACCTCCTCAGATCACCTGGTGCCTGAGCAACATTGGTGCAACCTAGCTGTGTCCGCCAAAGGTTCCTTTTAGAATCTGTTTCTAGTCTGCTATGCTCTCTGTTATCAGCCTGTATCCAGCTATCTGCTATTAGCCTGTATCCAGTCATCCGCTACCAGACTGTGCCCAGCTGCCCGGTGCCAGTCTGCCTCCTGCTACCAGTTTGTATTCGGTTATCCGCCTTCAGTCTACATCCAGCTGTCTACTGCAAGTCTGCACCCAACTATCTGTGAAGAGCCCATAGCTTCCTGTCTATTTATGAACGGTGTCGTTTGATCTGCATCCATCTACCAAGGTACCATCTGCTAGTGCCTGTACCCTCAGTGTGATATACTATAGTATTCTGGTCCGCTGGGCCAGCCTCTACTCTCACCAAGACCACCTCAAGCGGCCTGGAAGCCTCCCAGCAGCAAATTCTAAATCCTCATAGGGGGGTTTAAAAGGTGAAGACCGGGGAGGCTACTTGGATAACGGCCTCAGAAGTGACCCTATGCCAAACCCGCTGGTCGTAACAGAACCATAGTTGGCAGAGAAATGGGAATACGGACAGGAAAATATTGCAAACTATAGGGACATTAAAATGTAGTGACACACATTTTAGAAAGCAAGCAGGAAGTGTTTAGATATCTTTTTATTGCCTTATCAGTCAACTGCTCAGTAGAGGCCATGGCTGTTGAATATAAGCTTTAAGGGTTACAAAATGTATTCAATTCTGGAATTATCGCACCTGAACTTTAATTTGCAGTGTATTTACAAACACATTTTTGTGGAGATCTTTTGCTGCAATTTACGCAAAATCACAGCAAAAACGCAGAACGTTTGAAAAACCATGCTATTATTTCAGTGTGATTTGTATAAACCGTGGTAGAAAAGTGCCTAACAAGAAAATTCAGATTGTATGTTTATTTTTTCTATTATGATACTGTACATTCAGAAAATAAACCCAAATTTTGTATTAAAATTAGCAGAACTATCTCATTTTAATTTTTATTTTTTTACCTGCAGGGGTTTACATCAACAGAAAAATGTAATTTAAGAGCGTACGGCACAAAAAAAAAATAAAAAAATAAAAATATATATATATTTTTTTTTTTACATTTCCAAGAAATTGACCGCCCCTATCCTATCTCATTAATAGTTAAAACTGTGTGCCCTACACTAATTCCTATCTCATTAATAGTCCAAACTGTGTGCCCTACACTAAAGGGGGATTCACACGAGCGTGTATTCGGTCCGTGCGGGGCGCGTGGTTTTCACGCGGCACGCATGGACCAATACAAGTCTATGGGGCAGTACAGACAGTCCGTGCTTTTTGCGCAGCGTTTGTCTGCTGCGCAAAAAGCGCGACAGGTTCAATAACTCTGCGTATTTCGCGCATCACGCACCCATTGAAGTCAATGGGTGCGTGAAAACCACGCAGGTTGCACGGAAGCACTTCCCTGCAAACCGACTGAAACAGTGCACCAGCTGTCAAAAGGATGAATGTAAACAGAAAAGCACCACATGCTTTTCTGTTTCCGAACATCCAAACGGAGTGTCTTTGCGATGAGCGAAGCCGGACAAGCGAACCGAACTTCACCGGGTTCGGTCGAACTCGTTTTGTCCGAACCCGGTACGTGACGTCAGGAGATAGTCACTGTCCATGGTGCTGAAAGAGTTAAACTGTTTCAGCACCATGGACAGTGACTACCGATCCCAAAAAACATGAACCTGTAAAAAAAAAAACAAAGTTCTGACTTACCCATAACTCCCGGCTTCTTCCGCCAGTCTGACCTCCCGGGATGACAATTCAGTCCAAGTGACAGCTCCAGCCAATCACAGGCCAAGCACAGGCTGCAGCAGTCACATGGACTGGCGCGTCATCCAGGGAGGTGGGGCCCGATGTCAAGAGAGGCGCGTCACCAAGGACGCGTCACCAAGGCAACGGCCGGGAAGTTCTCGGTAAGTACGAACTTTTTCTTTTTTTTCAACAGGTTTTTCGATATTGTGTTCGGCATTCACTGTCGAGGGTGCTGAAAGAGTTAGCTCTTTCAGCACCTTGGACAGTGACGGCCGTCGACTAGCCTCATCTCTATGATGGCGGCTGCGCGAAAATCACGCAGCCGCGCATCAGACACGGATGACACACGCAGCTGTCAAATGGTTTTTGCGCGCGCAAAACGCCGCGTTGTTTGCGCGCGCAAAAACGCAACGTTCGTGTGTATCTGCCCTAATGATGCCATCAGGGTGCCTTCATTAACTGTGCCATCATGATGTCCCCAGCAAAAGTACCATCAGAATGCCCACTAACAGTGCCAACAAAATGCCCATTAAGGCTATGTTCACACGGGTATTTTGCCGAGTTTTTTGACGCGGAAACCACGTCGCAAAACTCGGCAAAAACGGTCCGAGAACGCCTCCCATTGATTTCAATGGGAGGCGTCGGCGTCTTTTTCCCGCGAGAAGTAAAACTGCCTCGCGGGAAAAAGAAGCGACATGCCCTATCTTCGGGCGCTTCCGCCTCAGACCTCCCATTGACTTCAATGGGAGGCAGGAGAAAGCGTATTTGTCGCTGTTTTATGCCCGCGGCGCTCAATGGCCGCGGGCGATAAAGGGCGCGATAGTCGCGCGAAAATCGGCGTGCAGGGAGAGGAATATCTGCCTCAAAGTTCCAAATGGAATTTTGAGGCAGATATTCCTCCCCCAAAATACTCCGTGTGAACATGCTCCGTATTTTCAGACGTTTTTTAAGCCACTCGCGATAATCGCAGCATTTTTTACGGCCACTTTTGGAGCGTTTTTCTATAGAGTAATTGAAAAACGGCTCCAAAAACGTCCCAAGAAGTGACATGCACTTCTTTTTCGCGGCCGTTTTTTTACACGGCCGTTTTTCAAAACGGCCGCATAAAAGAAATGGCCTGTCGGAACAGAACGCTGTTTTTCCCATTGCAAACAATGGGCAGATGTTTGGAGGCGTTCTGCTTCAGATTTTTCGCCCATTTACGGCCCGAAAAACGGAAGAAAATAAGCCGTGTGAACATACCCTGACAGTGGAAGCATCAGAGCAGTGCGATTCCCTTTTCCTCTCTCGTGAAGACCCAGTGTGCTGTGCATTAGTTGAATGCTGTGGACAGAATTGGGAACTTCTCAGCACCTGCCCGTGATTTCACAGTAGACTGCAAGCGACTCATGCCTTAGTTGATACTTTGCTGCAACCCTTCCTGAAATTGAACCCAACGTACTCTGTATATTCATATAGAACAGTGGAAGTGTTCAAAAATAAAAGTAACTCTTAGGGCTTATTTAGACGAACGTATAATAGGTCCGTGCAACGCGCGTGACTTTCACGCGCGTCGCACGGACCTATGTTAGTCTATGGGGCCGTGCAGACTGTCCGTGAGTTTCACGCAGCGGGTGTCCGCTGCGTAAAACTCACGACATGTCCTATATTTGTGCGTTGTTCGTACATCACGCACCGTTTGAAGTCAATGGGTGCGTGAAAATCAACGCAACAGCAGTTAAAAGTATGAATGAAAACAGAAAAGCACCACGTGTTTTTCTGTTTGCAAACATACAGTGTCATAATGATGGCGGCTGCGCGAAAATCACGTAGCCACGCATCATACGCTGCTGACACACAGAGCTATTAAGTACCATTTGCGCACACAAAATGCCACGTTTTTTGCGCGCGCAAAACGCACACGCTCGTGTAAATCCGGCCTTGGTGCCCAAAAACACCTTAATGCAAAAATGATTAAACGACGATTAGAGATTTTATTTTATTTTTTTCTCTAGGTTTTTATGCAACCCCCTTCACTAGAAAGAAGTTTCAATACCACAGACGCTGTAATATATAGTTCTAAGGGCTGATTCAGACGAACGTGCCGTTTTTGCGCACGCAAATACTGCAGCGTTTTGCGTGCGCAAATGGCACTTGACAGCACTGTGTGCCCTGTTCATATGGATGCGCGGCTGCGTGCTTTTCGCGCAGCCGTCATCTTTAGGACACTCCGTTTGGATGTTTGTAAACCGAAAAGCACGTGGTGCTTTTCGGTTTACATTCATTCTTTAGTGTTATTGCGTGAATAACGCTTGTCCCACGGAAGTGCTTCCGTGGGGAATGCGTGATTTTCGCGCACCCATTGACTTCAATGGGTGCGTGATGCGCGAAAAACGCTGACACACAGAACATGTCGCGAGTTTTACGCAGCGGACTAACGCTGTGCAAAACTCACGGACTGTCTGCACTGCCCCATAGACTACTCTAGGGCCGCGCGAACCGCGTGAAAACAACGCGGCCGGCACGGACGCAAAACACGTTCGTCTGAATCAGCCCTAACACAGTAGAGAATAATACAGAATATTCCCAAATATCGAACCTGGATTGAATTTTTTTCATTGCAAAATTTTGTGGCGTAACTTTCCACTCACAATCACAATGCTCTGTAAACAGGTCTTCAGTTACCAATAAATATAAAACTGTTGCATGGGCACTGGTAAGAATAAAAAGCCAACTCAAGCCTTGTTGTAGTGATTTGGTATGTTCCTACATGGCTCTGTAAAATAATGTACAAGAACATGAGTAAAATTCTTGCACAGCCACAATAGACGAAATATACGCTTTGGTTAAGGAGCCCTACATTCAGAACAAACGTGTGTTCTGCAATGGTTCCACTAACTATGTAGGTTCATTGCAAAAAAAGATCAGCAAATAGTTTAAAGTGTACCTAGCTTTCAAGTAAATTTTCAGAATAGGCTGTCATATGAGTAATAAAACGATTTCTGGCCATTATATCACTTGCATATGGCATTATTTAGCAGTTTTCTCCTCTGCAGGCTCTATGTCTAATCTGTGTTGTCTCAGATAGTGGCTGGATCCTGACTGCCATCATGTCTTCTATGCAAAGAACACACAGAAGAGGAGAATCTTCCTCTCCTAGTATATTATATATATATACACATACATACATACATACATACATACATACATACATACATATATATATACACACACACACACACACACACACACACACACACACACACACACACACACACACATCACCACCATTCAAAAGTTTGGGGTCACCCAGACAATTTTGTGTTT